>NC_091120.1:41700707-41935707 GCF_040183065.1 Periplaneta americana | reverse complement strand
TAAGAAGCGTGAAAGTCTTAATTGTGTCTCCAATATTAAAACATTTCTGTGCATATTTTATGTATACAGCTTCCGAAAGATCAGCTGACCTTGCTCCAGACATAATTAGATGATGGCGCAACGAGCTGCTGGCCTTCAACCTCTTGTCTGGGTGCACGGAGGAGAGGTTTGTCCCGGCAGAGTCACGTGTCATTACCATTTCTTGACAGACTTGTTTCAACCACGCTGTTTTGCTGTCGAGGTTAGCGGAATAGATGATCAACGATAATCAGCAATCAAGGACAGGGTTACGAAGTGAGTAGGTCTCTTGCAAGACCGCGAAGTTGGAAAATATGGAGCAACAAACTTAAAATTCCACAAGTTCACACCGCAATATTGATAATGAATTTTTAAGGTATAAAAACCTATAGAGTACCTTAAAATATAAACACTAATCACTTTCAAAATGTGATATAACTGTTGGCTTTTTGGACATAATAATATAAAAAAGTATGGGCTATATTTTGTAAAAGATTCTGAAGAAATTATACAGGGTGTAACTAAAATGTATGTCAAAACTTTGGGGCCACATTCCTATGTATCTTAAAGCAAATGCTCAAAAAGGCTCCTGTTAGCACGGATACATGCATCAACACGTCGTCGCATTGAATCCTGGATGCGCTAATGTATCCTTGAAGAATGTTGTATTGTTTCGTCTTCCAAAATACGAGCTCGAAAAATGTTATAGTTTATTTAACGACGCTCGCAACTGCAGAGGTTATATCAGTGTCGCCGGATGTGCCGGAATTTTGTTCCGCAGGAGTTCTTTTACATGCCAGTAAATCTACTGACATGAGCACACTTAAATGCCATCGACTGGCCCGGGATCGAACCCGCAACCTTGGGCATAGAAGGCCAGCGCTATACCAACTCGCCAACCAGGTCGACTACGAGCTCGAAGAAAATTAATTTGATCGGAACGTACCTGATGAGACGTTTTTGTTTACATTCTCCTCTCGCAAGTCTTGAGAAGTGGAGTTACACTCATCCTCACTATGGAGCAATGACCTCACGGAGCACTGGTACTCATTGCAGCGTTGCAACACGTTTCATTTCGTATTATCAAAACTATTGAACGTATGAAAAAAATTTCTTGGCAAAACTTGTATACTCCCTTCCACCCTGTATATTTTGAGTAATACTTGACAGCCACATATTGCGAGCCTTTCTCGTAGTGTGGTGAACACGGCACAGAGCCGTCTCTGACACATTGCAGGATAACACACAACCAGGAACAAACATTCAATCTCGGGGAGGGAATATATGAAGGGTTCAGAACCATATTGGGCCAAGCGCCATTTACTAAAACCGTAGAAAACAAGAGTTAAAATGTAGTTATTGTCATAATCCAAAGGAAACATATAGCAAGTAATATAAAGTATACACATTAAAACTAAATGATACATTAATCTTCATTAAACTACGGTATTCATTTAACTTTAACCCTTGCTTTCTCCGCTTTTAATAAATGGCGCTTGGCCCCCTATGGCTCTGAACCCTTCATTTAATCCTGTCAAGTATTGTGTTTCACTCTTTTAATTGCTAAATGACAATAAAAATGCTTTTGATGATGTAGTCAGGGACATGTCACAGAACTGGCATTTCCAGTTGCTGCTCAGGCATAATATGATTTAATAATAATTGCCCAACTAATAATTAAATTACAACATGATTGTCATTGTTTTAGTAGGTAAAATTCTACAATTTCCAGTGAGTTGCACAATAAATTTCAAGGACATGATTTGGCCAATTTCGTGATTTCTAGCTTTATGTATTAGGTTCGTGATTTATCTTCAAAGCTCCAACGGCCCCTGTGTAATGTGTCGTTTGAAGTACGATATTCTTATGAATGACTAAAACTAAACATATCGTCGTTGTTCCTGCAATAACTCCTATGTGCAAAATACTAAATTTTTCAGTAGGACGAAAAAACACATTTATTCTTCTATGGTAGTAGTGCATAGTAGGTTTTGAATTCTTACATTTTCGAAAAGAAAGAAATGTAATTACATATAATAATAATAATAATAATAATAATAATAATAATAATAATAATAATAATAATAATAATAATAATAATAATAATGCCTTTATTTAACCTGGCAGAGTTAAGGTCGTAAGGCCTTCTCTTACACTCAACCAGGATTAAAACTTGCTTACATAGTTGAACATAAAACTGGATGAGAATTAAGTAATTACATACTGATACAATTTAGGTACATAATGAGAACAAAAGAGGTAGTTACATAAAAATGTACCTCATAAAAATAAAAATAAACGTAGTGGAATACATATTAATGTTGTTAGAATCAAATACGAATCACATAAAAACAGAAGCCGATAATTCAATAAAAATGTACACAGTAGAAATAAAAATAAACACATTAGTATACATATTAGTATTAGATTACAAATAAGTAGGATTTACATAATTAAACCAGAAACCGACAATTGAAAAAAATAGATTAATAATAAAAACAACACAGTTGGATACATGTTGGCGTTAAGTGATAAATAAACACGATTTACATGATTACACAATAAAAATAAGACACAAAAAAAATATATAAAAAAATAAAAATACATACAGTGGAACACATTCCATTAAATATTTGCAACGCGTTAGGTCTGGCAACTCATCATAAGATATTTTTCTAATTTACATTTAAAGGAAATTAAAGTTCGGCAGCCCTTGACTTCAGGCGGCAGAGAATTCCAGTGACGAGAAGTAGCAACAGTGAAAGATGAAGAATAAAGAGATAATGTGTGGAGTGGTATTTCTAGCGTGTTATCATATTGTGGCCGAGTATTTAAGTTATGATACTGAGAAAGACTGTGGAATCGGACAGATATAGGAGATTTTATTATTTACTGTATCACTATTTAAGTTATTCAATAGAGCAAAAATCTGAAAATCGATAAATATGTCACTTAGAAGTTATTGCCGGAACAACGACGATATATGAGTAACAACATTTGACTGATATCGCATTTTCTCTCGATTTATTATTATTTATTTATTTTTATACATTCATTATCCTGAAAATTAATTTTAAGCAAGACAGAAATAAAAAATTATCATTAGCAAAAATGCTCGTAACAAGGGGCAAAATAGACAATATACAGTATAGCTTTATTACACGACTTGTCCACACCTGTGGAGTAACGGTCAGCGCGTCTGGCCGCGAAACCAGGTGGCCCGGGTTCGATTCCCGTTCGGGGGAAGTTACCTGGTTCATGTTTTTCCGGGGTTTTCCCTCAACACAATACGAGCAAATGCTGGGTAACTTTCCGTGCTGGACCCCGGACTCATTTCACCGGCATTATCACCTTCATCTCATTCAGACGCTAAATAACCTAAGATGTTGATAAAGTGTCGTAAAATAACCTACTAAAATAAAAAACACGACTTAATTTTTTATGATTTGTTTATAGGTTTTATGTAGAGATTGCTTTATATTCTCAATTCATTCGCATACAATAATCACTTTCCTAAATATCTTGTGTCTAACTCAGAGTTTTATTAATTTTTTAATTATTGGTTTTAACGTCTCTATATCAACTACTATGTAATTTAATTTCGATAGGATTAGTGATAGCAGGATGGTATTTGGCGAGATGAGGCCGAGAATTCGTCTAACATTCGCTTTACGATTGGGGAAAACCTCGGAAAAAATCAACCAGGTAATCAGCCCAAGAGGGAATCGAACCCGCGCTCGAGCGCAACGTCGAATCGACAGGCAAGCGTCTTAGCCGACTGAGCTACGCCATTGGCCAATTTGTTAATTAATTATTGTTATCATTAATTACATTGAAATAAGCAGAAAGTACATGCTCTCTTTACTCATATTTCAAGACCATTGCTAGTAATGTGGCATTTGGTATTAAGGCAGATATTTAAACTGCGCACGTCCGCAGATTAATCAAAGTTACGTAAGGAGCGACAATCTGCTGTTGTATCTCAGCTGGCAGCAGTGAGCGGTTGTAACGGTACCAAGCTTCTGCTCAATGACATGTGAGACCAACACTTTTCTTTATTCTTTTTTTAAATGCAAATCTATCGAATTCCTTGCTCGAAATAATAGACCTGTTCGGATTAAGAGAAGCAATGACATATGTCACGTTTATTCAGTATTGTTCAACTACGAGTAGCAACAAATGAATATCGGATTCCTTTTTTGTAGTATTCATGTTGTACTGACACATTTATCTATGCCAGTCATGTCAATTGATGCCTACAGGCACAAGCGCGCGCTTTAGAGCTCAGGAGAGCCTGGGCGCTTTACAGCGGAAAGGAAAGAGACAGACGAAAGAGGTAGTATATGTCGCTTGGTGGAGCTATATACAGGGATGGCCAGCACTGATTCAATAGATAAAGGGAAGAGAACTTATTAAAACTGTATCCATGTTAATTTTTAGATTTGTTTGCATAAGTGCATTATAAGAATGTAAGCTTTAATTTTAATGTTCATTTTTCACAAGTTTGTTTTTTTTTAATTCGAAAGGAATTTTTTTTTCCAATTTTTTTTATAGAAAAGTGAAATTTTCAGATATAGATCTATTTATTTAGTAGCCTTACAAATACTGAAACAATGTTTTCGTAAATCTAATATAGGCCTACCGTAAATACGTATTACTGAAGATAGTGTATTACAAATTTTGAAAATATTCGCATGGAAAATGTTTGTAAGGAAATAAATTAACAAAGCAACTACTGTTATACCATAAGCAAAAGACATGTGTTCATGTGTTGTAAAAACGTCAGCTCTATAGCTTCAGCAGGTTTCGAGAAAATAATGTAATATTCTGATGATAGAAAATTGCTCACCAATATCATCTTAAAAGCATAATGCTATAAGAGTTTTGTTATGGAATATTAGTTACACTTACCTAGGTAACTTTGCTTTGTACTGTAATATTGTTTTGATTAGTTCATTAATTACTTTAATAAGGCTAAAGATACCATAAATGTCAATTCCAACTTATCATGTCATACTCAATCTCTTTTTTTGGGATAACACTTTCTTTATGAATGATGTCTTTCATCCACTTAGTACAGTATAGTTGTACTACTACAGAACTTATGTGAATATTCCTTCTTAACTGTTTATTACGTTATTAACATTTAAAACACAATTGCAATATTAAGAAATTGGTAGTCTATTAGTACTTTTCTTTAGAGACAAGATAGATAATATCAAACAGAAAGAAGCAATATAAAAATAACGACATAAAATTTCACGTCCCGTTTTAAGTTTGTGCGCCACTGTTTTCTTAATTCAACAGGCTGCTTATTCCTTCTTCCAATCCTAGCGCTTGATGCCCGCGCACGCCGTCAAGGTCAGAAAAATGCGCTTGCTATGACATCACTGATCTATGCTGTAGCTTTGATTGGAAAGAAGTCGGGGATATAGTGAATAGATTTCTTACTAATTCATGGATGGTCAATAGTGTAACAGTAAAGTTAGATAAATTCTTTTTCTTCTTATGGCGTGACAGCTTGTACTCGACCATTAACTTCTAAAATCATCTGCTTCCACCTTCTTCTGTCTTTGGAAATTTTAAAATTCTTAAAATAAGACAAATTTATTATATTTTATTAATCAAATTCCTACATAAAAATTAAAATAACTTTGAATTGTATTCTAATAGTTATGAAACAAAAGGTATGAATTCTTTAAGATTGTTTGAACAAAATGCAACACTGCTACAGTATTTAATCATAAAAATAGTTTAGGCACAAGAATATACAACAAATTTATATTTAAATATCCTAATCTTGTCAATTCTAATAGTTCTAGTATTAAATTTAAAAAGTATGGACTTTACAAATAATGAAAAATTGTAAATTTTAAATGTATATATTCTTATTGTGTAGTAGATATAAAATAAATTGTATTATATACTTCTTAATTTAAATTCAGAAATCCACCCTAAGCACGAGTTCTGCTCTTTCAGGGGTGAGCTAAAATGTTATCTGTTTATATTTTTAATCATTTATTTATTTATTTATTTATTTATTTATTTATTTATTTATTTATTTATTTATTTTAATGCTATTAAGTTTGAAATGAATACAAGTTAATACAATAAACTAGCCCCCTCCCGAATGAATAAGACTCGTGCTCAGGAGGGGTTTCCAATACAGACAAAAATTAAATTAAAATTGAGAGTGAATGCAGATTAAAAAGTGTTTAATATGTTTAAACCCAAACTATAAATCCAATATATTTTTTTATTAATTTGGAGAGGATTCGTGATTAAAATAATATTAGGATAAATTTTTTTAATAATCTGGGACCTTGACTCATGCTATGATAAAAAGCTGCATTGGGTTTACGTTTAGGCTCAGACAAACGCAGATAATTCATATTTTTAGTTCTATATTTATGTATATACCTTTCAAAGTTATTAAGATTTCTGTGAAAATATTTTAATAAAGTAAAATAATAAATTTTTTTAATGTTGAAAACTTTGAAATGTTTAAACAACAATTCAGTTGAGTAATTTTTCTGCTTTTTTAAACAAATTTTTAATACTTGTTTCTGTAGTAAAATTAACGGATATAGGTTGGATTTATAAGTTCCACCCCAACCTATAATACCATACATAAATATAGACTGAAATAATGCTAAATAAATTATACGTAAACAGTTAATTGAGAAAATATTTCTTAGAACAACAAAGTAATATAATGTTTTACGTAATTTATTACAAATATAATGAATATGATTATTCTATTTTAAATGGTTACCAATAATTATACCTCAATATTTAACCTGTGTTACAATTACTAGCAAAATAAATAAAATAAAATAAATTTCCGTACGAAGATTAGATCTATAGCCCTAAATGATAATACCTACTGTAAAAAAAAAAATTAAAAACCATCAGCATTATCACTATATAACACGGGCAGAGAAGTGCCATGTTATAAACCATACTTTTTGTACCGGTACCAGGAATTCTGAAAACGTATGAATCAGGTACCTCAGTAATCATGTTCAAAACAAGAAAATATCACACTGGCGTCATTTTGTCTCCGATCAGTTCTTCCAATCCGGTCCTGAATGACTGCATTCTGATTGAGCAACCTTTTGTACAAATAGAATAAAACTTTCGAGGGAAAAGCTGTTAAGCACTTCCATTTGCAGTATTTCTTTAAATGTGATTGAGTTGTTTTTGCATCTCTTTTTAGTAGCCCAAATAATAATAAAATATTGATGGGTATCAAAACAGAAATAAAATGATATGACTATTTTCGCATCACTTTATCACATTCCTTTGTTTCATGACACTGTATCAGGATATTCAGTCCTAATGAGTTAATAAAGGAACACTCATTTTATGTTTCTGGAAAAGCAGAGAATTTATAAGGTTTGTCTATAAGTTTTTTAAAGGCCTAATATAACATTACACCACAATATAGCAATATTTTTTAGTATTTACTACTACTACTAATATTATTATTATTATTATTATTATTATTATTATTATTATTATTATTATTATTATTATTATTATTACCTTATTTCTTATAACATGTGCGTATTTTCAATCAAATCCGTTTGAAATTTATAATATCTACAAATTTTTATAAAGTTTACTTATAGAATATATGAATACAGACTAAGTACATTTAGTAGATCTGTTATTCAGAAATTTGTAGTATTCTACATTAATTTTTATCTAACTAAATTTGTTCATATCAGCTCACAGAATCCCAAATTTTTTAAGAGTCTCTTACTTAGCACAATAGTTAATAACTACTTTTAATTTATGCTGTTTAAATAAGTCTTCATGAAAACGTTTCCACAAATGACTGTCTTAACACTTCTTGACCAGTGATCACGCCTTTTGTCTCCTCGTTGTTTTCTTGCGGTCCTTGGATCCTTAAGGTCCTATGCTGTTATCACAGTTTAGTATATACAGTCGCGAAGCTCAATACGTAGTAAATACGCAAACATTAGATAGTTGCTCACCGCTAGGATCGCTAATATCGCCTCATTACAGGCAATGCAAAATAGTACCGTCACAGTCTATTGTTTCTAGCACCCTCAAAATTCAAGCTTCGTGACTGTATATAGTAGACTGTGCTTTTGTATGTATGTATGTATTTATTCACACTGCAATGGGTATATACCCGGTGGCACTGGTAACTAATTACACTCAATAATGACAATAATAAACTTATTAATTAAAAATACAGTTAATAATAATACCAATAATTAATACAAATAATTAATACTAACAATAATTTATAATAATAATAATAATAATTTATAATAATAATAATAATAATAATAATAATAATAATAATAATAATAATAATAATAATAATAATAATAATAGGGAATATCCTAAATTAAATGAAGCACGATCACTTAAAATAACATTTAAAATAAATCTAATTTGTATCTTAAATCTAAGTTCGAACTAAAACCCACGAGTATGATATGTTCATATCTGCACAAGTACCTTTCCACATTACACTCATTTCGCTGTCAACTCACTCACTGTACTGGAACTAAGACACATTTCACTGATTCTATCCTGATTTCACTAACACTTCAAAAACATTTCACTGTTCAAATACTTTGCACTGCCACTATAAACTATAAAGTTTCCCTAACAGGAACACACTTCACTGACAACACACTTCACAGACACAACACACTTCACTGACACAACATAATTCTTCACTGATACAACACTTCAATAACAAAATATCATTTACATCCTTTACATACAGTGTATAATTACCGTCTATTAGTAAAGTCCTTAAGCCTATTTTTAAATACGTTTTTGGTTATTGATAAAGCCTTTAGTAAGTCTGCAGGTAAAGCATTCCAGTCCCTGATAGTACGATTGAGAAAAGAAAACTTTCCAGTGTCCGTCCTCTGTCTTCTTTCCCTCAATTTATATGAGTGGTCGTTCCTTGAAGAGTAATTTGGCGGTTGCAACCTATTTTTTATTTCTCTCCAGGCAGGCTCACCTCTGTATGTTTTGAACAGTGCGCATAATCGAATTCGCGTTCTCCTGTCCTTGAGTATGTCCCATTTTAATGGTGAATTTTTCCGGCAACACTTGAGAGCCCGTTTTCGAATCTTTTCCAGTGTCTTAATATGTTCTAATCTGTAAGGATCCCAACATGTAGCACCATATTCCATTACTGGACGTACTAGTGATTTATATGCAATCTCTTTGGATTTATCAGAGCCTTTTCTTAGTACCCTCATCACAAAGCGTAACGCTCTCCATGCTTTTCCCGCTGTGTCCGTAACGTGTTCCCCCCAGCCGAGATCGCTGCTAAATATTATTCCGAGGTATTTACATTTGTTAACTTCCGGAATGGTTTCACCCCCTAACGTATACGATGCCACTATTTTATTTCTTTTTCTTGTAAAGCTGATGGCTTTGCTCTTTGGAGAATTTATTTTCATTTTGTTGGCTATTGCCCAATCGTTTATTCTATTTAGGTCAGTCTGAAGAAGAGTAGTATCTTCATAACTTTTTATTTCCCTGTATACCATACAATCATCCGCGAATAAGCGAACCCTAGACAAGATATTAACTGGCAGATCATTTACAAAAGTCAGGAATAGAAGAGGCCCCAAGACACTCCCCTGTGGGACTCCGGGAGTAATTTCAATTGGGTTCGATAATTCTTCCCCTACCCGTACTCTCTGAGTGCGACAAGTTAAAAATTCCTTGATCCACTGGAGTACTCTGAAGTCAATCCCCGTTGATTGTAGTTTAACCAACAATATATCGTGTGGGACTACATCGAATGCGCGTGAAAAGTCAATAATCACTGCACCTACTTGGCTACTGGAATCTATTCGTCTTCTAAATCCTGACATACAGTTACTAATTGACTCTCACATGAATAGCCCCCCCGAAATCCATGCTGACAGTTATGTAACCAATTTGAGTCATCCCAATGCTGCCTTAGATAAGCTGAAATCAAGTTGTCTTGTAGATCTCTCGCTCGTGGTCCTGTTGCACCACATGATCTGTCTAGGTTTGTGTCGCGCGTCTCAATTAATACCCCAACTAGTTTCAGATGTGAAATCTGTAATCTGTAGACGCTATGGAAACTGCTAATTTATTGTTGAAGAACAAAGTAGCGGTCATATTTCAATTTTATATAATATTGATAAATGCCTTTTCTGAGATCATTTGCAGCAGTAGGCCTATACTTATAAAATTAAATATGTAGAGAAAGCATCCGAAATCAGATTTTCAAATTGATCGGGAAAATGAACATTATCCTAATGGGGAAAAATGGACACAACGTGTTAGCGTAATGCTTGAAACACGTAGGCATATAGCCAGACATTTATGATTTACAGACAAGAGAACGAAGAAATTAAGGGAACAAATATGACAGTAACAATATATTCAGAGAAGAGGAACGGACAATGGAGTTCATACCTGATGATGATGATGATGATGATGATGATGATGATGATGATGATGATGATGATGATGATGATGATGATGATGAAACGGCGGTCATATTTTGTTTTATACCAATAATTAAAGGACAAAATGACTGTCATATTTCAGTTTTACTTGACTGTATTCCTTGCTTCTTAAGTTAATAAAATCTTTATTTTTAGGTTATCTAAGTGATTTTAAAAATGAGGGCCTCGAGTGTAATCATGGTAATTGACATTTTAGTCAAAAATGAGATATGTAGCGTAAGGCAAATGCCAGGTAATCTTTTGGCGAATCCTCGGTCTCACCTCATCTCACTACATCTCGCCAAAAAAAAACTGTAAAAAAATGTAGAAAATTGCAAAATTGTAAAAAATGTAAACATTGTAAAAATTTGTGAAACTGTAATTGTAATCTAGTAAAATTTTGACTTGTTCCACATCTTAAAGCTTCATTGCTAATGTAAAATCTATGGAATATAATAAATGAAATGGAAAAATAATATGGTATCTTACATTCTGCGTCTAATGCAGTAGTTGGTTTTTCAACATCTCAACAGATGGCAGAAGTATACAGATTTCACTTCCCTGGTAACTACACAAACTTTTGCATGTATTAATGTTTACCTACCTAATAACTTCAAAACACTAAAACATCACTTAAGCTTACTGTGTTTTACACCCGAACCCCTCAAATATGCTGACCTTTAAATAAGCAAATACTTGAAATATAAGTAGCCAACTTCTAAAATCTTGCTTTCTAGATATATTACATTCTTGCTCTCAGTGGTTTAGTTTTTTTGCATTCCTCGGTCTTGGATAAGCATCACAATGTAAAAACGAGAAAAAAATGTATGGAAGGGCGTGGTTTTTCATTGTAACAATCAAGGGATAAACATTTCAAATTAAACTGAATAGAAAGACTCTTCACGACATTAATTTTAAATATTATATGATCAATATGCACACGTCATTATTATCTGTACCAAAATAGACTGATAGAATTATTATTTTAAGTCATCCATGAACCGCCCACAGGATTTTACAGTAACGGTGAAAATACGCGAGCAAGGTCAAATACCGTGTACGGATGATTTAACCACGCTACAACATAATTTGTAATTCAATTGTGTGTGGACTGTATAATACGGCACTTTAAACTGGTTGTTAAACGTGAGGTGATCTGGTCAGCACGTAGTAAGCCATTCGTTCAGTGCGTGGTCACTGAAATGTTACTAATGGATTGGATGATGAAGTATTTAATCAGTGTCGCCTTTAGGGCCATATTCATAGACATTCTTAACGCGAGCTTCCGGTGGATGATCAGCAAACGTTTTTCGTATTCATAAACCAGTGTTAGCGATACGATACGATACGATACGATACGATACGATACGATACGATACGATACGATACGATACGATACGATACGATATATGATATGATATGATATGATATGATATGATATGATATGATATGATATGATATGATATGATATGATATGATATGATATGATATGATATGATATGATATGATATGATATGATATGATATGATAGAATAGGATACGATACGATACGGTATGATAGGCTACGATACGATACGATACGATACGATATGATACGATACGATATATGATATGATATGATATGATATGATATGATATGATATGATATGATATGATATGATATGATATGATATGATATGATATGATATGATATGATATGATATGATATGATATGATATGATATGATATGATATGATATGATATGGTATGATAGGATAGGATACGATACGATACGATACGATACGGTATGATAGGCTACGATACGATACGATACGATATGATACGATACAATACGATACGATACGATACGATATGATATGATATGATATGATATGATATGATATGATATGATATGATATGATATGATATGATATGATATGATATGATATGATATGATATCGTCGCCTGAATGCAAGAACTAGGTAACTTGATTTTTCATATTTTGTGACATTGCCTATTTACTTATTTATTGCACTAAGGAATATGCCTCGTTTTTTTTACCTATTTGTTTTATTGGAAAATAGATGTCGCTGGTATCGTTCGATCAGTTACCTAGATCCTAGATTACATTTTGTGCGATTTTTGCTATGCTATAAAAAAGGTAACTAAAAAACGCAAATTTCGAGTTACCTAGTTCTTGCATTCACGTGATATGCTATGATATGATATGATATGATATGATATGATATGATATGATATGATATGATATGATATGATATGATATGATATGATATGATATGATATGATATGGTATGGTATGGTATGGTACGGTACGGTACGGTACGGTATGGTACGGGGTACGATACGATACGATACGATACGATAGGATATGGTATGGTATGGTATGGTATGGTATGGTACGGTACGGTACGGTACGATACGATACGATACGATACGATACGATACGATACGATACGATACGATACGATACGATATGATATGATATGATATGATATGATATGATATGATATGATATGATATGATATGATATGATATGAATCCCCTACAAGTAACAAGTTGATAGCTGGGGCTAGTTTAGCACGCTCGTAGTGCGGGCTAGCGAAATGTATATGAATAGTATATGCGTTCACATGAATTTCACTGATCAACTTCTTTCATCTGAAGCTGCTTAGACACGACGATCAAGACAAGAGAAGTTTGCCATCCCACGAAGATTTCAATACAATAACTGAAGCCTTGTTCAAATGGCACTTATTTCCTAGCTATGCTGTTGGCTCTCGTGTTAGTTTCGGTGATGGTCAGGTTATTTTGCATACTGGGACGAGAAAATTCATAAATTTCCTTCTCTGTTTTGCTCGCTTTGGACTCAGAATAAAAAGAATCAGGTCCAGGAAAGAAAAATTGGAGCCGAAAATGGTTACTGCATAGAACTAGGCTACGGACCGAGATGTATTTTTCAATACTATTAGTTCTCAGTGCAAACACTGATAAACAAACACATTTCAATGCCTATGCTAGCATTCAGTTAATATGGTAAGCCCAAATGGGGTCCTGAATAGAATGCCATAGAGCCAAGTTTCTTCTCTATACGCCTTAATTACAGCAATAGACAATAGAGCAGTAGACAATTTCTTGCAATGTAAAGTACAAAATCTACAAATTTCATACGAAACATATGAATTTTGAACTACGTAAATAAGTGTCTACAATACACTCATCTGTACAAAATTTGGTGACAAGAGAGGCTGATAGTTTGAAATTATATATTAAAAAATTTATTTTATATTGACGTCACTTAAAAGGCTGCTTGCGACAGTGATCTGAAAATTGTGAATTCATATTTGGGGGTGTCGGTCATAAAAAATGGTAAATGACATTTTATTCAAAAATGAGATATACATTGTATGTAGTACCTTACATTTTGCCTATACTAGTAGTAATAATAATAGTAATAATAATAATAATAATAATAATAATAATTTTAATAATAATAATAATAATAATAATAATAATAAAGATAATATTTGTAATAATAAAAAATTTATTGCTAGAACAAAAATACATTTTGCTCTATGTATAAAAGCAGTTTCTTGAGCCCTCAGGAAGTTTTAATTTGCGTAGTCTTGCTCAGGGTGTATTTAAGATGTTATGAGATTTTAATAGATAACAGAATGAAAATTAAAATCATTGAAATATAAGCAAATATGTCACAGTTATTAAACTTAAATGTTTTCTCGAAACAGCAATTCTTTATGTTTTTTTAACTGAGGTGCATAAGCATATCGTACTTTTCGGAATTCATCTATTACGTTATTTTAGACCCTAGGGCCGACGTTGCTACCGTGATTTTATACTACAACTGTGGTACATTTAGGTTTTGTCAATTTTGTCTGATCTGTTGTTTTTATATTTATCTGAATATAAATTAAATGTATTTTGATATTTATGCGCTAAAATTAATAAGTCATTGATACAAATTTAATGGAAAACAAAAATTTGAAATTCTCAATGCAACAGTTCTAAGAGCAATGCAGCAGTCAGCTTTTCAACGTCTCAACAGATGGCAGGAGTATACAGATTTTCATTTCTTTCTAACTTACCTACTTGCTTTTCTTACAACGGCAGATTACATTCCGATGACTTACTGCAGCTGTTTGCTCGTACCGCAGTTATTTTAACCCTCAGTCCAAGGGAAGCATGTACATAAATATTTAGGGAACAGGACATTACTGATTGGCAAAATTATGAAACAATTTTACCAAGTATTCTCGGAAACCCAACATGAAAAGCAAAAAATGATATAGATATAGTATAAGCATGTTCACCGACACTTTACAACACGCTTTTCGAACAGCTACTAACTACCTGTATGCAGTACAAAAATCAAGAACTAGAACATCCCTTTCATCGTAAAAGAGCTCTGAGACTCAGATGACAGAAATATAAAATTAAATAAGTTAAAACGAACCTAAATCGTATGAAAAAATTAGTTACAATTTATTATCAGCATCAGATAAGATTCTTTTGAAGGAAAAATACTAATTAAACAATGAGATCCTTCTAAACTATGGAAAATCTGTCGTCTTCTCAGTGGCAAGAAAAGTTAGGCAGCAAATCATGCTCTAGATCAGGGGTCGCGATCTGATAATGAAGAGCACCTCCTTCAATCACACTCCACTTTCTGTTCGTACACAACATTAACAAGGGAACTGTCCCAAGTCGTGCTGCTTGAGGTTAATGAAAATGTATTTAGATAAACTAATTTTCGTTCGTTACTAATTATATGTTTAGAAACATGTAAAATATATTAGTGTAGTTTTTATTCCCCAATGCAATTCGAAATAATATCCAAAATACGAAATCTATGTCTTTCTTCTATTTTCCTTGTTTTTATTGTATTCAGTGACAGATGGATTGGCTAAATAATAATTTACGTGAAAAGAGACTTACGTAAGCCAACTGTTGTCCGCGGTTAGCTCAACTATATAATTATTATGTACACTTGGCTATGATTTAACGAATTGTAATGAAGGCAACAATATTACTCACGTTAGGTACCGAATAAATAAATTTAAAATTACTCTTCTTCGGATGCAAAATATCTAAAGAAAAAGTTTTCTTCCGATGAAATGATTAGTATCACCAAATCGTCTGTGTCCATGTTAGTTCCGCAGAAATCTACATCTATTTTTGCTATGGCCTCTTTATCTTAATTTCAGTTTTTATAGTAAAAGTTACTTTAATTTCAGGACTATTATCTTCATAGTGTTAGTTTTATTGTGTGTTTTGTCTAGTAATATTTACATTTTAAATGCATTTCTAGGAGTGAATAAAATATCACCTGTGAATAAGACAAATTTTACTCTCTCTTGCACTGAAGTAATTGTTTAGGTTGCTATGAATAACTGAACAAGCCGTCTTTACTTATAAGAGTGGAAAAATTATTTTTATGGAAAGGCCCACTATTGTAATTATCGTATTAGGACGCGTGACATTACAGTTTACGGTAACAAGGAATACGTTATGGCACAAACTCTCTAATGTTACGTGACCGAATACGTAAACTACAATAGCGAGGTTTGTCATAAAAATACTTTTTGCACCTCCATCTATCACCGAATCCAATAAAGACAAGGAATAAGGAAGAAAAGTATCATTTCGCACTTTGTAGTCAATTACGCATTTTATCGTGGATTAAAAACTATCCTAATATACTTAACATGCTTATCGACATAAAATTACTTTATTTCGCAGTATTTGAGCATAGTTCTGATTTATGGTGATTCGAAAATATGCAATCTCAAATAATTATTGTGAATCTTTATTCATATCATACTTATATTAGACCTCATGAACATAATGTAACAAGATAAGACACGATTGACTGTTATCATAAGGTCAGAAAGGGAAACTTGGCAACGTGTGTCATGCATGAGCTGGTTCGTAGGAAACGCTGCGGGACGCGATGTCTGAGTTTTAAGCCTTGATTTCTAAGATTTACAATTTATGCTGAGTTCTTCTTTTCAAGTTTAGGGAAGAAATCAGCTAAATATGAATTTCTATAATAATTCTCAGAAACAATTAGAAACAGTAGATTATGTGGAATGAAAAAGGAACGAAATGGTAGCCTACTTATAGCTCCGTTTGTTAGAGAAATCCTGGACTCTGATTTGGTTTTGGAACTGATACGTCCAACGTTTTGAACATATCAATTTATACCTCTTTCAAGGTATCTTCAAGGATATGTAGCTCACTATATTTTGATTACATGGTAGGGAAAAAAAAACAATATTCAAAATATTTATTTTGGCATTTTGATTCCAGAAATGATTACAACGTTTACCAAGTTAGGATCACTACACAAGTATTTTCGGAGAATAACCTTAACAAATTTTTATCTTTTCCACATTTAACGAAGTTCTCTTCATTAAAATTGTTTGAAATCAATGCATTTAAAATGCAGTAGGCAATTTCTTGCAATGTAAAGAACAAAAGCTACAAATTTCATACGACACAATGAATTTTGAACTACGTAAATACGCGTCTACATTACACTCATCTGTACAAAATTTGGTGACAAGAGAGGCAGATAGTTTGAAAAGGTATATTAAAATTTGTTTTATATTGACGTCACTTAAAAGGCTGCTTGCGACAGTGTTCTGAAAATTGTGAATTCATATTTGAGGGTGTCGGTCATAAAAAATGGTAAATGACATTTTATTCAAAAATGAGATATAAGGGAGACTGTTGCACCTTTAAACACTTTACACGTTTTATTTATTTTTTTTTATTTTGGGAAATGAAATTTTTTAAATGAAAAAATGCTTGAAACAATTATCGAAGATTCCTTTACAACTTCCTGTATGTATTTTCCTGTTCTACGCATCTATTAAGGATGGAAAAAATAAAATGAAGGGATATGTAATGTGTTCAAAGGTACAACAGGTTCATGTACCTTGGAACATACCCTCTTATAAGTTGGAACACTTGGAATATACGTGGGAATATAGCTGTAAAAACTGACAATCATATTTAAAATGTATTTGCCATCATAAACCAGAGCAGTCTTCTCTGATTCAAATTTTATTTCCTGGAGAAGCAATAACTGCTTGAATAGCTTTCTTCAAGGCATCCGGATCAATTGGGGGCCTCTTAACTCCAGATTTACTTCGTGACATGATTTTAAAATAAAAGAAAAACAAAACTCGATAGTATCGCGTACTTTGGTGCACGTTCCATGGTACAAGATGTTTTGTGTTCAAAGGTACAAGAGGCTGCACTTTTAAACAAATATGGCTACCAAAACTAGAGATTCGAATAAATTACGGAAATTAAAATATGTTATTACTCACCAGATGATAGGGAACACACCGTACTTAATGGATGGTAATAAATACAATCAGGTTTTATGTTAGATAATATATATGATTGAACGAAATGTTTACTTTTGGTACTGAAAAAGATTCTTTCGTTCACAGAACTCACACTTTGCAATAAATCAAACCAAAACTACGACCAGGTCTACTTAGTGGCTTTCCCTACAATCTACTTCAGTTTGAGTGCTCTAGGTAGTAGCAAAAAATAAAAAACAAAAAATGTTCAAAGGTACACTATGCTAAAGGTACAACAGTCTCCCCTACATTGTATGTGGTATCTTACATTTTGCGTTTATTAGTAATAATAATAATAATAATAATAATAATAATAATAATAATAATAATAATAATAGAAAATATATTGCTAGAACAAGAATACATTTTCCTCTTTGTATAAAAACAGTTTCTTGAGCCCACAGAAAGTTTTAAGTTGCGTACTTTTGCTCAGGACGTATTCAACATAATGTTATGAGATTTTATTAGATAACAGATTAAAAATTGAAAAAAGTGAAAGAGAAACAAATATGTCAGAAATATTGAACTTAAATGTTTTCTCTAAACAGCAATTTTTTTTTTTAACTGAGGTGCATAAGCATATTGTTCTTTCCAGAATTCATTTATTACGTTGCTGTAGACTCTTGGGCCGAAGTTGCTACCGTGACTATATACTACATTTGTGATACATTTAGGTTCTGTCAATTTTGTCTGATCTGTTGTTTTTACATTTATCTGAATATAAACTAAATATATATATATATATATATATATATATATATATATATATATATATATATATTTATGCGCTAAAATTAATAATTCATTAAGACAAATTTGATGGAATGCAAAATTTTGAAATTCTGTATGCAACAGTTCTAAAAGCAATGCAGGAGTCCACTTTCTAACGTCTCAACAGATGGCAGGAGTATACAGATTTTAATTTCTTGCTAACTTGCATTTCTTACAACGGCTGATTACATTCCGATGTCTTAGGTGTTTGTTTTATATAAATCATTTAAATTCCGGCCATACCGCAGTTAATTTAACCCTCAGTCCAAGGGAAACATACACATAAATAATTAGGGAACAGGACATTACTGATTGGCAAAATTATGAAACAGTGTTACCAACAAGATGAAGAGCAAAAAATGATATAGATATACTATAAGCATGTACACAGACACTTTACAACACGCTTTTCGAACAGCTACTCACTACCAGTATCCAGTACAAAAATCAAGAACTAGAACAACCCTTTCATCGTAAAAGAGCTATGAGACACAGATGACGGAAATAAAAAATTAAAGACTTAAAACGAACCTATATCGTATGAAAAAATTTGTTAAAATTTATTATCAGGATCAGATAAGATTCTTTTGAAGGAAAAATACTAATTAAACAATGATATCCTTCTAAACTATGGAAAATCTGTCGTCTTCTCACTGGGAAAAAATGTTAGGCAGCAAATCACGCTCTAAAGCAGGGGTCACCTTCAATCACACTCCACTTTCTGTTCGTACACAACATTAAGAAGGGAACCGTCCCAAGTCGTGTTGCTTGAGGTTAATGAAAATGTATTTATATAAGCTAATTTTCCTTCGTTACTAATTTTATGTTTAGAAACATGTTAAATATATTAGTATAGTTTTTTTTATCCCGTACCAAATTCGAAATAATATACAAAATACGAAATGTATGTCTCTCTTCTATTTTCCTTGTTTTTATCGTATTCAGTGTCGGATTGGCTATATAATAATTTATGTGACAAGAGACTTATGTAAGTCAACTGTTAACCGCGGTTTGCTCAAATAAATATTACGTATAATTGGCTATGATTTAACGAATTGTAATGAAGGCAACAATATTACTCACGTTGGGTACCGAATAAATAAATTTAAAATTATTGTTCTTCAGATGCAAAATGTATAAAGAAAAAGTTTTCTTCCGATGAAATGATTAATGTCACCAAATTGTCTGTGTTCACGTTAGTTCCGCAGAAATGTAAATCTATTTTGCTATCGTATTTTTATTTTTATTTCAGTTTTTATAGTATAAGTTACATCAATTTCAGGACTATTATCTTCATAGTGTAGGTTATATTCTGTGTTTTGTTTAGTAATATGTACATTTTAAATGCATTTCTAGGAGTGAATAAAATATCAGCCGTGAATAAGACAAATTTTACTCGCTCTTGCACTAAAGTAATTGTTTAGGTTGCTATGAATAACTTAACAAGCCGTCTTTACTAATAAGAGTGGAAAAAGTATTTTTATGGGGAGGCCTACTATTGTAGTTATCGTATTAGGACGCGTGACATTACAGTTTACGGTAACAAGGAATACGTTATGGCACAAACTCTCTAATGTTACGTGCCCGAACACGTAAAGTACAATAGCGGGACTTGTCAAAAAAAATACGTTTGCACTTCCATCTATCACCGAATCCAATAAAGATAAGGAATAAGGAAGAAAAGCATACATTTCGCATTTTGTAGCGAATTTCGCATTTTATCGTGGATTGAAAACTATTCAAAAATACTTAACATGCTTATCAACATAAAATTACTTTCTTTCCCAGTATTTGGGCACAGTTCTGATTTATCGTGATTCCGAAAGTATACAATCTCAAATACTTATTGTGAAGATTGCGTGAAGATTCTTTTCATCAATGGAGCAAATTGAAAAGTAAAGGTTTGGGAGTTGTTTTCTATTCTCACTGGAAGAAAGGTAATTCGTGGATCTCAACCAAAAAGGGACTTTCGAGCAGTCAGTGGACGCAAGCCATTAAGATAAACTGTAATACAATAACTGTACGTACTCTCCCTGGTAGAACTCTTGACTCAACCCGTTGCAGAAGATGCGACGAGCAAGTAACGCTTCCTCACGTCTTGGGTTTCTGCCATCATGGAGAATTGCACCGAATCAACAGACATTATACGGTTCGTTCTCTCATCTCATCTTCAATCCGTCAGAATGCTTCCTATGAGGTTTATGAGGAGGTTGGTTGCGTCTCTTCTGATGGCTCTACTAGACGTGCTGATATCATCATAATTGATCGGCAGAAGGATAAGGGTGTCATTCTTGATCCCACAATCCGTTTTGAGATGCATGAGCAACAGCCACAAGAGGTGTGTCGTGAAAAACAAGTCATATATGAGCCTTGTTGTCAGCATCTTGGAGCACAATACCACATTACACATTGGACAGTTTTTGGGCTCATGTTCGGTGCCCGTGGCACGATCCCACGTGAAACTTTAAATCAACTTAAACATTATAAAATTTCTGATGCAACGATTGATGCCATAGGATCTCACGTGTTAAAATCATCCTTAGCTATAATTAGTAATCATTTGTACCCAACAAAATTTTTATTGTAAAAGATTTCCTACGTTTTCTTATCTTGTTTTTTTTTTTCTTTTTTTTTCCAAGTGTCACAAAATTGTTTTGTTTACTTATTATTCTTTATGAATTGATTAATAGGCCGATCTATCGAACCCTTATTTAGGGCGGCTTTTGTTTATACAAATTACCTATATTTATCCATGGCAACGTCCACACCTGTGGAGTAACGGTTAGCACGTCTAGCCGCGAAACCAGGTGGCCCGGGTTCGATTCCCGGTCGGGGCAAGTTACCTGGTTGAGGTTTTTTCCGGGGTTTTCTCTCAACCCAATATGAGCAAATGCTGGGTAACTTTCGGTGTTGGACCCCGGAATCATTTCACCGGCATTATCACCTTCATCTCATTCAGACGCCAAATAACCTAAGCTGTTGATAAAGCGTCGTAAAATAACCTACTAAAATAAAAATAAAATCCATGGCAACAGTTCTAAGAGCAAGGCAGCAGTCAGCTTTCCAACGTCTCAACAGATGGCAGGAGTATACACATTTTCATTTCTTGCTAACTTTGCTTGGTTTTCTTACTACGGCAGATTACATTCCGATGTCTTAGGTGTTTGTTTTACATAAATTATTTAAATTCCGGCCATACCGTATTTATTTTAACCCTCAGTCCAGGGGAAGCATGCACATAAATATTTAGGGAACAGGACGTTACTGATTGGCAAAATTATGAATCAATTTTACCAAGTATTCTCGGAAACCCAACATGAAAAGCAAAAAATGATATAGATATATAATATATGCATGTTCACTGACATTTTACAACACGCTTTTCGAACAGCTACTCACTACCTATATCCAGTACGAAAATCAAGAACTAGAAAAAAAACTTTCATCGTTAAAGAGCTCTGAGACACAGATGACAGAAAAAAAAATTAAAGGAGATAAAACGAACATAAATCGTATAAAAGAGATAGTTAAATTTTATTAATCAGCATTAGATAACATTCTTTTGAAGGAAAAATACTATTTAAACAATCAGATCCTTCTAAAGTATGGAAAATCTTCTCTTCTCACTGGAAAAAAAATGTTAGGCAGCAAATCACGCTCTAAAGCAGGGGTCACCTTCAATCACACTGCATTTTCTGTTCGTACACAACATTAACAAGGGAACCATCAGTGGCGGCTCCTACATATTTCTTGAGAGGAGGAAAGAAATTAGCAGCACTAAATGACACCTTCTTGAATGAAACATGCTAAAAATTAGCCTACATACATACATGTAAGACCAGGTAGTGTTGGGGTTGGCCTTCCCTTCTGTATAGCAATAATCTGTTCTTGTAAACTGAGTTCCTAAATTGTCCAAAATATATTATGATTTCACTTCCATTCATTGTTGAATAATTGCAAAAATTAACAATTACAAGGAAATTCACAACCTCGTAGCATTTTTCGAGCACATTACAGCATCACACGTGTTGGAAGAGACTAGCTACTAACTCGTAACCGGAACCGTTTTACGGAAATGAAAATGGGAATGGGAAATAATCTGAGGAAAGCGAGAACACTGCACCCACCGACGTGGTCTGTGTTGCCACATGTACATTTTACAAGTTCAGTATCACATACTTTTGAAGAATGTCAGTTCTTGTAAAGTCATACTATCATTATTGTTCAAAGCTGCCGGTGGCCGATTGATTTTTTATGTTAAAAATGATGTAGTTTGGAGTACCTACTTTCAGTTTCAAATATATTTGTACAAAACTGACAACTTGGCTGTTGCCCTGTCTAATAAACAATGAATAGAAGTGAATTTCAGGGGCCAACTACGTAACACTACTTCCTCTTTGTTTTACATAAACCCGACTTTAACTTTCAAATATTCAAGAAAGTTTCAAACCATGAATAGTAGCCTATATAAAGTGTAATGAATAATATTTTTTATTTATAATTTTTTTTAAAAGTTTACATGGTGTCTTTCATAGCGTTGCGTTAAAACTGTTTTTGTTGTCTCCTCCTAGACGTGTTATAGTCCGGTTGAACGCAAAATCGTTAGATGGCAGCGGTAGCGAGCTTGCTGCACGACCAGTCGGTTTCTATTTCCCGCCCATGCGCTGATTCAGAGGAGGATCTCCTCCCTCTCCGTTCATGTACTTGCTTTAAAACTCTGCTTCTTTCTCTGGCCGCTAGTGCGCTGTTGTCTATGTGTGTTAACTGCAGTAGAGGAGGAATGGAACGCCTTTCCTCCACACAGACAATCTCGCAGCTTTCTCTCAGTTTTCTACAGCACATGAGCGCGCGTCGTTTAAAACTCGATCAACCGAGTTTTTCTTATAGCTGTGAACTTAGAAATTATCGAATCTTCCTCGAATTTCAAGGCACATATTTTATTTGGTATTTACTTTCAAAAGAAGAAAATGTGAGGAGGACGTTCCTCCCTTCCTTCCCCCGAGGAACCGCCACTGGGAACCATCCCAATTCGTGTTGCTTGAGGTTAATGAAAATGTATTTAAAAAAGCTAATTTTTGTTCGTTACTAATTTTATGTTTAGAAACATGTTAAATATATTAGTGTAGTTTTTTTAATCCCCTATGTAATTCGAAATAAATGCAAAATACGAAATGTATGTCTTTCTTCTATTTTCCTTGTTTTTATCGTATTCAGTGTCGGATTGGCTATATAATAATTTATGTGACAAGAAACTTATGTAAGTCAACTGTTGTCCGCGGTTTGCTCAAATAAATATTACGTATAATTGGCTATGATTTAACGAATTGTAATGAAGGCAACAATATTACTCACGTTGGGTACCGAATAAATAAATTTAAAATTATTGTTCTTCAGATGCAAAATGTGTAAAGAAAAAGTTTTCTTCCGATGAAATTATTAATGTCACCAAATTGTCTGTGTCCACGTTAGTTCCGCAGAAATGTAAATCTATTTTGCTATCATCTTTTTATTTTAATTTCAGTTTTTATAGTATAAGTTACATTAATTTCAGGACTATTATCTTCATACTGTTGGTTTTATTGTGTGGTTTGTCTGGTAATATTTACATTTTAAATGCATTTCTAGGAGTGAATAAAATATCAGCTGTGAATAAGACAAATTTTACTCGCTCTTGCATTAAAGTAATTGTTTAGGTTGCTATGAATAACCTAACAAGCCGTCTTTACTTATAAGAGTGGAAAAAGTATTTTTATGGAAAGGCCCACTATTGTAATTATCGTATTAGGACGCGTGACATTACAGTTTGCGGTAACAAGGAATACGTTATGGCAGAAACTCTCTAATGTTACGTGAATGTATACATAAAGTACTTAAGCGGGGCAGCGGGGTTTGTCATAAAAATACTACTTTTTGCACTTCCATCTATCACCGAATGCAATAAAGACAAGAAATAAGGAAGAAAAGCATAAATTTCGCACTTTGTACTCAATTTCGCATTTTATTGTGGATTAAAAACTATCCTAATATACTTAACATGCTTATCAACATAAAATTACTTTCTTTTGCATTATTTGAGCATAGTTCTGATTTATCGTGATTCCAAAAGTATACACTCTCAAATACTTATTGTGAATGTTAATCATGTCATACTTATATTACATCTCATGTACATAATGTAACAAAGACACGATCGACTGTATGAGCTATTCCATCTCAAATCGACCGAAATATAGAGAAAATTGACCTTGCAATTTTTAAATACAATGAAACTTTTTCTGTCCGTAAACAACTGTGATATAATGCTTTGTGCAAAGTTTGAGGCATCAGAACTTAATAGTGTTTAAATTAATAATATTTAAATTTATCGTATTTTCATAAAATTAGCAACTTTAAACTGTTGTGGCTCCTAAAACCTTTCACCCAATGATCAAAATCATGGCTTATTTTGATTCTGAGAAGTTAAAGTTTATATTGACATATAAACACATTTTCTTACTTTTTATGGAAATGGAGAAATTTAGATTTTTCTTCATTAAGACGCATTTGGCCACGAAAAAATATATTTTTTACTGATGGTATGTTGATAAGAAAGTATTGAAAATATCAAATAAAGAAAATAAATAGTACGCGCGTGAACTAACCAGCTGACTGTGAGGCGGGAGATAGCCGAGAGAAGCAAGACCAGTAGACATAAACACGTGATGTGTCGTCTAGCAGGTTTTCATAAACACAGGAGTAAAATGACGCCCAACGCTCGCTTATCTTTAGCTCTCCGCTAGTGCGTGCGGTACTGCGCCGTTCAAGTCTAGGCGTGTGAAAATAATCTATTTAATACCCTCGAAACTTATTGCCGACCCACTAAGCAAACAATGCCGAATCCCTCTTAATAATGCAAGGTTTTTTCTCAATATTTTTTTACATTTTTACAAATGGCCAAAAAGCCTAAAAGCAAGTAAAATGAGATTATCTGTCTCTCTGTGTACAATAAAAATAAGGATTACTTCTTAACATAACCTACCAAATGTCAGTTTCAAAATAAGCTCTCGTTCAATGTTCTGCAGTAAATGGTTCCAGAGTTCTGAGCGCTGAAAGAGGCTTGTTTTTATAAAATACGCTAAATTTGTCGCTCAATAATACGAAAACCGTTTGACTTTCGATAGTATATTTTTGAAAATGCACTCCCCTCAGCACCTTGTTTAAGTAGGGAAAAATTAGAGTATAAAAAAATGCGAAGTTATTTACTGGTCGATTTCATATGGAATAGCCCGTATGTTACATCTCATTTACATAATGTAACAAGCTAAGACACGATCGACTGCAAAACAGGAGGTCAGAAAGCGAACTTGTCAACATGTGAGTAACGCATGAGCGGGTTCGTAGGAAACTCGACGGGACGCGGAGTATGAGTTTTAAGTCTTGCTTTCTAAGATTTACAATTTATGCTGAGTTCTTCTTTTCAAATTTAGGGAAGAAATCAGCCAAATTTGGATTTCTGTAATAGTTCTCAGAAACAATTAGAATCAGCAGATTATGTAGAATGAAAAAGGAACGAAATAGTAGAAGTAGCCTTCTGATAGCTCCATTTGTTAGAGAAATTATAGACGCTGATAATTTTTGGTGCGAAACTTATACGTCCAACATTCTAAACATATCAATTTATGCCTCTTTCAAAGTATCTTCAAGAATATACTGGGTGTTCAGTTCAAAATGTGTCATGGCTCGCTGTATGTCGTCATGTGGCTAGCCGATGAGCCTAGAGAATTCAATCTTCCTACACTTCCGCAGAGGCGTATTACCTAAATGCGAGAGAAGTTGCCTAGCAAGTACGGCGATCATTCTGAAGATTACTTACCGATACGTACGGTAACGCCAGTCGTGGCAAGAATGTGAACTGTTTGGAAACACGTACTGAAGTGAGTTTTTTTTCTTACTGTCGGGATATGGGGAGAGGGTTAAGACGATTACTTACGTATTTGTTGACATTAACTTCGACGGTCAACATGGACACGAGCATTTTGATTTGTATTGTGGAATGTTGCCGTACGCAATCGATGATAACAAATACCCTGCGTACGGCTTGGCCGCGCAAAACACAGGTCGAAAGAGGTTATGGTAACACACAGACTTTACAGACCGCCATCTGTCGCTACGACATTCAAGTTATACCACAGTATAAGAAGAATCAGTAGGGACAACTCTTGTCGGCACCTTTGATCTTGTTGGTACTAAATTCAAGCTCACTAAGGTCTAGTTCCCAATGAATCCAACTATGTCACTAGTATCAAACCACTATCAAAATATTAGTAAAATATTTATTTATTTTATTGGTCAGTAATACGAATAATTTTGTATGTATATTATCTATCATTAATATTATGTCGCTAGGAAGTCAAAATACTTATATCCATTGTTGACGTTCATGTTCGCACTTCACCGCAACGGACGCCATGATGTATTATGTTGTACTTGGAACAGTTTTACCAACATAAGCCTCAAACAGTGACTTGAACTTTAGCGTCAATTAGTGAATATTTTCATGATGATTGCATACGGAAGTAATTATTATTATGATTATATTGCCATTCCTTTGCCTCATGTCTTTAAAATTATTTAAAAACACGAGTAATGAATGTTTTCAGTTAATATTAAATTATGCCAGCCCTGCGTAGATGGGGATCCATCTGGTGGAGGTCCAGATAATACACCCGGTTTCGTGACATGCGCACTCAGAATTTGTTGCTACGAAATGGCTTAGGTGTCTTTACTGTATGTTCTCTATACTGTGGCTATACCGTGCACGTTCTCAAGTTCAGATAGAACGCCTTGATTAATAGGCAACTTCTCTGAGATAAAAGCTGAAACTCGCTTCAAATCGCTGACTCACAACAGTGACGTCATGACACACTTTGAAATGAACACCCAGTATAGCTCACTATGATTAGATTAGATTAGATCTTTATTAGCCGAATAGAATTACAAGCATTCATGGCGTCGTCAGTACACAAGAAAAATGGTATAACATACAATATAATACAAAAATAGACTTAATTCTAAATAAATTTAACAGTTTAATATTATAGGACAAGCTTGATCTTCAGTTTCCACTGTTCTATCTAGTATCTTCTCTTTTTGCTTTTCCCTGTCTTTTTTTCAACTCTGAGTTACCTGAAACATAAATGGTCAAGGGCAGTATCAAGAAACGTTAAATTCTAAAATTTTAAATTTAGATATTCATTTGTGCAAAATGGCATATGTGTTAATAAAATGTTCTTTACCTCTTTTTTTAATTTTCTTATGTTAAGTTCTTTGATTTTCTGTGGAAGTTTATTATATAAATTGCTGCCTCTATGTGATATGCTGTTAAGACTTCTGGTAAGCCTGTGGTAATTCAGATGTATGTTTTGGGATGTTCTGGTGTTATACTCATGATAGGTTGAATTTGTTTTAAAGGAATCTATGTTTTGATGAATAAAGCACGCTGTTTCTAAAATATATATGCAGGGTACAGGTAAGATTTTTAGTTCTCTGAAGATTTTTATACTTTCAGTCCGAATAGGAACTTTTTTAATGATTTTGAGTATTCTTTTCTGCAATTTGAGGACTTGTGTCACTTTTGGTGAAGATCCCCAAGTAATAATGCCATATGATAGTATTGAATGAACATATCCAAAATAGACTGATATTAAAAGATCCATGGATGATATCTTCGCAAGGATTGTATTGATTACTTTGTAGGCGATAAAACCAACAATCAAGGTACTTAAAGTATTTTAGAATTTTGATTCCAGAAGGGATTACATCGTTTACCAAGTTAGGATCACTACACAAGGCTGTTTCGGAGAATAACCTCAACGATTTTTTATGTTTTCCACTTGTAACAAAGTTCACTTCAATGACATTGTTTGAAATCAATGCATTTACAATGCAGTAGACAATTTCTTGCAATGTAAAGTACAAAATCTACAAATTTCATACGAAACATATGAATTTTGAACTACGTAAATACGTGTCTACAATAAAATCATCTGTACAACATTTGGCGACAAGAGAGGCTGATAGTTTGAAATGATATATTAAAAATTTTAGCTTATATTGACGTCACTTAAAAGGCTGCTTGCGACAGTGTTCTGAAAATTGTGAATTCATATTTGATTGAATTCCTATTCAACAGTACCATTCGTCAATGGCCTGTCTGATCACGATGCACAAATTCTAAGTGTTTTCAATATGAGTGAAAAATTCCAAAGTGTTAATCTAAAAATAAAAAAAGGATTATAAATGCTGAATCTCTTCATCATTTAAATACATGTCTACAAAATGAATCTTGGGAAAATGTATATAGTACCGATACCATTGATATTAATACTAAATTTAATGCATTTTTCACTACATTTACGAATTATTTCATTGAATGTTTTCCAGTCAAGGTGGTGAAAAAATGTAAAAGTAAAAACATGTGGATAACTCAGGGAATTAAAATATCATGTGCTAGAAAAAGGAATCTATATTTAATGAGTAGGAATAGTGATGATCCTCATGTTCTTAATTACTACAAGAATTACTGCAAAACTTTGACAAAAGTTATAAAAGATGCAAAGAAAATGTATCTGAATGAAAAAAAATACAAAATTCAGATAATAAGATTAAAACTATTTGTGATATTATTAAAAATGAAACTAATCGATATTCAAAGAGTGAAAATATTACTTGCATTAAAATCAATGATAGTAAAATAGATAACCCAAAATCAATTGCAAATCATTTTAACGACTTCTATATAAATATTATTCAGAACTTAAACATTCAAGATTGTGCAGAAGATGCTGCACTTGGTTACCTAACTGATGCATTTAACACTGAGTTTTTAGGTCTCAAATTTATTCCCACTACCGCAGCAGAAATCATGCATGTGATAAAACAACTAAAAACAAAATATTCCTCTGGATATGATGAAATTCCAAGTAAAGTTCTGAAAACTTGTTCTGAAATATTATCCCCTCCGTTAAGCTATCTATGCAATTTGTCAATGCAATGTGGTATTTTTCCAGAAAGACTCAAATATTCAATAGTAAAACCAATATACAAAAAGGGAGATAAATGTACTATTGCTAATTATAGACCCATATCATTATTAACAACATTTTCAAAAGTGTTTGAGAAAGTTATGTATAATAGATTATATCATTACCTGGAGTCCAACAATATATTAGTTTTAGAACAGTTTGGATTTAGAAAACAAAAATCGACAGAGAATGCTGCTTTTAGTTTGGTGGATGAAATACTAAATTCATTAAATTCGAAACTACATGTAGGTGGGATTTTTTGTGACTTGGCTAAAGCATTTGATTGTGTAGACCATAGTATATTAGTAAAAAAATTGAAGTTTTATGGTATTAAAGATGAGATGTTGGGTTGGTTTACATCGTACTTATCAAATAGAAAACAAAAAGTAGAAATAAATGTACCAAATAGTCATAAAGTTACTTATTCAGAATTTAAAAATATTAAACATGGTGTTCCGCAGGGGTCAATTTTAGGTCCATTGTTGTTTCTAGTTTATATTAATGATTTAGCCTTGACCATAAACAATTCTTCCTATGTAATTTTATTTGCAGATGATACAAGTGTAATTATTTCAAGCAAACAATACGATCATTTTATAAACACTTCTAATACAGTGCTGAATCTAATGAATGAATGGTTCCATGCAAATAAACTAGCACTTAATGTTGATAAAACCAGTGCAGTCAAATTTAGTACACACAATAGTGCTCAGGTTTCCTACAGTATTCGATTAAATGGAACTCATCTCAAAGAATCTATAAGCACAAAGTTTCTTGGTTTAGAATTGGATAATCACTTGAACTGGAAAACGCATATAGAATGTATTACTCGTAAATTGAGCTCTGCCTGTTATGCATTAAGATCCTTATCTACTATTGGTGATATAAACTTACTTAAAATGTCATACTTTGCATATTTTCACTCTGTAATGAAATATGGATTAATATTCTGGGGTAACTCGTCTGAAGCTAAACACGTTTTTGTTTTACAAAAGAAAGCTATAGGAATAATTGCCGGTGTGCATAAAAGGACCTCATGTAAAAATATTTTCCGAAACTTAGAAATCTTGACTTTACCTTGTGAATACATTCTTTCCCTAATGATGCTGTATATTAAGAACCAAGATAAATTCAGTACTAATCAAGACATTCATCATTTTAATACAAGACATAAATCAGATCTTCATCTACTCTCTGTTAGTCTAAGCTGTTTTAAAAAAGGAGTTCGCTATTCATGTATAACAGTCTTCAATGCACTGCCTAATTATCTTAAAGATTTGAAGAACAACGAGAAAAGGTTCAGAAAAGAATTAACCAAATTTCTACATACTCATACCTTCTACACAATTGATGAATTGTTTATGCTTGTGAATTGAATTATTCTACTTAAATGACATGTACAATTTTATATAGCTCAACTAAAATATGTTTTTATATTGACTTAATCTGTTTACTATGTATTGTATTTTTTGTTTAGCATAACTGATGAATTGTATGTACTGTAAATTGAATAGTATACTGTATAGGTCAACTGATGAATTGTTTAAGCTTATAAATTGAATAAATCTACTTCATATGAATTGTATAGCTTAACGAAAATAAGTTTGTAAATTGAACTAATTTGATTGTATATGTTTGTATAGTTTGGCTGATGAATTGTATATGTTCTTAAAATGATTACTAGTCTGTGTAGCTCTACTGATGAATTGTATATAGACCTACTGTAAATTGAATGGTAATATGTATAGCTCAACTGATGAATTGTTTATGATTATAAATTGAATTAATCTACTTGATATTAATTGCACAAATTTGTATAGCTTAATGAAAGTATGCTACTTTGTATTGTATATATTTGTATAGTTTTGGCCGATGAATTGTATATACTTTAAATTGAATAGTAATCTATATAGCTCTACTGATAAATTGTTTGTGTTTGTAATTTGAAGTAGTTTGCATGATATGTATTATCAATTTCTGTATATCACAGCTGGTTGAATTGTTTATGCCTTAAATTTAATTAAATTGTTTTGTATTATAATATAGCTCAACTTATGAATGATCGTTTGCGTTTGTAAATGTAATAATCTGATTGGCTATGTATTGTATACTTTTAGTAGAGCCATCGATGTAGCTCAGTCGGCAGACTCGCTGGGCTGCTGATCCGGAGCTGCGTTCGGGCTTGGGTTGGATCCCCCTTTGGACTTTGATTACTTCGGAGGTTTTCCCCATCCGTGGGACTGAAGCCGGATGGTCTATGGCGAGTCCTTGGCATCAACCCCTTTGATTTGATTACCTGGTTGGGTTTTTCCGAGGTTTCCCCCACCGAAAAGGCAAATGCCGGGTAATATTTTGGCGAATCCTCGGACCTCATCTCATCTCACTACATCTCGCCAAAATGTAAAAAAAATTGTACAAAATTGTAAAAATTGTAGAAAATTACTAAATTGTAAAACTATAAAAATTTGTAAAAATTGTAATTGTAATACTGTAAAATGTTGACATGTTCCACATCTTAAAGCTTCATTGCTCATGTAAGATCTATGGAAAAAAATGAATGAATGAATGAATGAATGAATGAATGAATGAATGAATGAATGAATGAATGAATGAATGAATGAATGAATGAATGAATGAATGAATGAATGAATGAATGAATGAATGAATGAATGAATGAATGAATGAATGAATGAATGAATGAATGAATGAATGAATGAATGAATGAATGAATGAATGAATGAGGGTTTCGGTCATAAAAAATGGTAAATGACATTTTATTCAAAAATGAGATATACATTGTATGTGGTACCTTACATTTTGTGTATACTAGTAATAATAATAATAATAATAATAATAATAATAATAATAATAATAATAATAATAATAATAATAATAATAATAACTGTAGTAGTATTAATAATAATAGAAGATGTTTTGCTAGAACACAAATACTTTTTGCTCTTTGTATGAAAGCAGTCTCTTGAGCCCACAGAAAGTTTTAATTTGCGTACTCTTGCTCAGGACGTATTCAAATAATATTATGAGATTTTAGTAGATAACAGAGTAAAAATTAAAAAGAGTGAAAAAGAAACAAATGTGTCACAATTACTGAACTTAAATGTGTTCTCTAAGCAGCAATTTTTAATGTGTGTGTGTGTGTGTTTTTTTTTCAACTGAGGTGCATAAGCATATTGTACTTTTCGGAATTCATCTATTACGTTGTTGTAGACTCTTGGGCAATGGAAGCCAAGTATCGGATCACAACTTAAAATGTCCTGTCACATTATGCACTATACAAACAATAGTTCCAAACGTTGAGAAATTGCTGAGGGAAAAGAGAATTAAACAAATCCCGAAAAATCAGTGCTAATGCCAGTGTTGAGTGGATTGAATGGAGTTAAATTTCTGAATTACTATTCCTAGGGTTTTTATGCGTTTTGTTCAATATTTTCCTTAACAGAAGCAGTTTACACATTCACAGTAATTGTCATGCATTGCCCGAATAATTAACATGAAATGTGTATTACATTTCTGAAAGTAGGCTAATTATAAATTTATTAACTTCTAACTTCGTTGAAAATAGGCTACAATGTTTTTTTTTTTTCAAATTGCTTAAGATAGTTTATTTAGTTATTTCTATTTAGTCCGTATCTTTTATCAACAGTAATCTCACTAGAGGTTTTGATTTATCTAGAGAAAATCAAAACTCGAGTGTGATTTAATTGACTATTACACGGTTAGAAGAAAGTATATAAAGATTAGAAGTAACGAAGTACTCCAATACAATAAAATATTAATTGACTTACGAAAATACAACTGTCTTCAAATGTATTATTGTACCATCTCAACATTACAAATATTACGCTAGATGCATGCTAGATTGCAGTAGTGAGCAATGCCTTTTCGTCGAGAAGTTCTCGATCTATTATACATGATGGCAATGTTACTAGTCAAGAAGGCTTTGTTGATTCAGTTTCATTTTTATTAAAATGCAACATTCCACTTCAATTATCCGAATCCCAGTAATCAACGTCACTTGACAGATGATTTTCAATAAATCTTAATATTAAACAATCTCTGATACGTGACTATCCATAATATCATATAGCAGAAGCTATAACATAACCTAACTAATATACACAAGTGTTAGAAAAGCTTCAATTAACGACGATGACATAAAAAATAAACATGAATAATTTTAAAAGGAATAATTATTGAATGTACAATTTTCAAGTTTGAATGTGGTTGGTGGTTCAATTGATGTTATATTGGACATGTGCGTAATAGAAGTGGAACTCGTTGATTTAGGCGTACATGGTGTATTCAACTTATTCAGAATTTCCGAATGAATAATTTTAAAAGGAATATTTATTGAATGTACAATTTTCAAATTTGAATATGGTTGGTGGTTCAATTGATGTTATATTGGACGTGTGCGTAATAGAAGTGGAACTCGTTGATTTAGGCCTACATGGTGCATTCAACTTATTCAGGATTTCCGAATGGTGCTCTTCATTTATTTGTAAATCGGATTTCAGAAGATGCATAGGTATGATCAGTGATTTTTATTAATTCTTGTTCTTGGATGCCAATGCGAATCATATTTGAAACTGCTGTGCATCGACTGGAGTGGTTTGTAATTATATATATATATATATATATATATATATTTCTTTTTTTTTTTTTTTTTTTTTTGACGTCCAGACCAGCGCAGTTTCAAATGTTGGCAAACAAAGAAACAAATGCTAGGGTAGTGATAAAAATAAACAAATGCTAGGGACGCGATAAAATTAAACAAATGCTAGGGACGCGATAAAATTGTGCTATAAGCGGCCATGATTGGGTGAAAGACATCCTTTCGTACCGTTTTATTGGTCGAAAGTAGTGTGACGTAGTAAAAGTGTAATAGTCACCAGAAAACAATCATAAACCTATGCAGTAAATTCATATTGTGTTTCCGCCGCTGAACGTCTTACCTGTCCTGTTACGACTTTCCCTTGGCGAGCGAGCGGGCAAGGCTTGATGACACAGCGCTCTGAGTTGGGGACCACTGGTATAAGAGCTGCATAAGAATACTCTCTTGGGGTTGAAAAGAGCCCTAAGGTTTAATACACGAAGACGAAAAATTACAAAAATGTATTTTCCAATTTACTGGGAAATATTGCCTTTTGAATTCCTCTGTTAATTGCACATGAACATAGCTAAACTGAAGTAATGTATGTTTGTGGTCAAGAAATAGTATATTGTGATACAAGTGTGGTGCTTTATAACAGAATGGAGGAAACAGTTTGAAAAAAAAAAAGAGGCGAAGTCGAGTTTTTTCAATTTCCGAGAATCTGTTACTTTACCTACGTGTATTGCATATATTATGTTTTGATCGATCGAAACTTGTTTTGAATTTTGAATAATGCATAAATTTTTTTGATAAATAAAAATATATCCTATAAGAAAATTTGAACGCCAATGCAATATGTAAATTACTTTACTTCAGTGTAAACAGTCATTGTTGTTTCTGGTCATTAAATTTGTATTAATCTGATCGATATAATACGAGTTTAATTATAAGTTTTGTTATCATTTAATGATTATGACAAAAGAATTGGTTGAGGATTTAGTGGATGAAAAGCTTAAAGAAGCGTGGTGAATCGGTTGCGCCAAGTTAATATCGATGAAGTCTGAATGAACACATTCCTTCAACTTCAGAAGATGTAGCAGTACCATCAACACCTCGAGAAATAAATAAAACCTCATCTTAAACCTACGATTCATAATGATCCTGTAACATTTAATAATAGTACCGAATTATAATATTAGACTTAATTTTTGTAAATAAAGGCTTCATAACGCATTCGTAATTATCCCTCTTTTGTAATAATTTTATTTTATTGATTTTGTAACTTTATATAATCTTTGTTATGTTACATTTAGTATCAAATAGTTGTTTATAGGAAACCCCCACCCTCCGAACACGATCTTGCTCAAACGGGTGTGCGATACGTAAATAATATGTATTTATTTTGTATCGTATGTAACAATAAAGGCTAAATACTGCTTCAGTAATTAAAACAACACTGACGTTTATTATTCTTGTATAGAACCAGAGAACGTGCTGCATTGTCAAGTTACGAAACATGTAAGCAACAATGCAAGTAAGGAAAAAAGGCATGTTTGTGCATAAAGTATTGCTTGAATGAGAGCAACCTCTTTTTTTTTTTCTATTTATTCAATCTTATCTAAAAGTACACACACATGTCCATAAAACCACCTTCTCCAGACAAATAACTTGACTACAAAATTAATAATACAGTAATACATACACAAATGAATACTTACAATAGGATTTTTATTATTTGCAATCAGAAATCATTATTTAATGTCGGAGAAAAGTAGCTACTTAAATATTCGTGTTTCAATAAGTTTGTTTTTGAAATGCATCATCTATTTCTGAAAATAATCAATATTATTTAAAATAATTTCATATTTTAAGTAGAGACAACATTCTACTAAGAGATGAATTCTTGCGACTGGCTGTCAGATAATGTTATGTATGAAGGCAATATTACCGAGTATATGTTCTACTGAAATAATTAATTTTCAGCGTTTCATACACTAACTAATTCAACAGAGATGAAAAATGGAAGCAACAAGAAAACAGGAATTATAAAAATTATATTTCAAACATTGTGTCATGAAAGAGTTTAAATGTATAATTTAGGTCTGCATTGAAACTCACATATTTCTCAGGGAAATGCCCGCACAATATTTCTGCAGAGTATATATATATATATATATATATATATATATATATCTTGGTACAAGTTTTACGTGTTGTGGTTGTGGCCACTGTACTGAAAGGCTTCTGACATAGTAATATAGTCCATTAACTTTCATCTTCATTCCAGTATTGTGGATTTAAAATTCGGCACTTCAATTATTATGAGAAAAGTGTTATTCTTTTTGGGTAATACTGTACTGCTTACAATACCTAAGAAGAATATAAAAATTTTGGTAGCGTGCATTCCCATTGGCTGAACTAGACAACCAATTAGATCGACGCACTCAGTGTATAAATTGAGCTGTATCATCTCTCTGTAGTCATAATAATGTGTGCGTTACTCGGTTAAATAGTCCTATTTTGAATTTGAAGTGCTAAGTGAAGTTCAAGATAATATCGTGTATTTCAACATTGTTTATAGATCTGTGAGTACTCTTTACAGTGTATTATTTAATACGAATTTATTATTTGGATTGAATTATGGAAACTAATATTAATCCATTAATTTCTTATTGTTATTGTTATTTTTCCGACAAGTTAGGAAGCACCGGTATGTTTACTAATTAATGGTCATGTCTAGGCTACTTACAGTGTTATTTTTCAAACATGTTAGGAACCATCGGTATGTTTACAAATTTAAAAAGTTTTGTTTATTTACATTCTTATTATTTCGATAATTTACCGGGTTTCGGTGTGTTTACAATTTTAAATATTCGTGTTTATTTACATTCTTATTATTTCGATAATTTACCGGGTTTCGGTGTGTTTACAATTTTAAATATTCGTGTTTATTTACATTCTTATTATTTCGATAATTTACCGGGTGTGTTTACAATTTTAAATATTAGTGTTTATTTACATTCTTATTATTTCGATAATTTACGAGGTTTCGGTGTGTTTACAATTTTAAATATTAGTGTATATTTAAATTCTTATTATTTCGATAATTTACGAGGTTTCGGTGTGTTTACAATTTTAAATATTCGTGTTTATTTACATTCTTATTATTTCGATAATTTACGAGGTTTCGGTGTGTTTACAATTTTAAATATTCGTCTTTATTTACATTCTTATTATTTCGATAATTTACGAGGTTTCTGTGTGTTTACAATTTTAAATATTCGTGTTTATTTACATTCTTATTATTTCGATAATTTACGAGGTTTCGGTGTGTTTACAATTTTAAATATTAGTGTATATTTAAATTCTTATTATTTCGATAATTTACGAGGTTTCGGTGTGTTTACAATTTTAAATATTCGTGTTTATTTACATTCTTATTATTTCGATAATTTACGAGGTTTCGGTGTGTTTACAATTTTAAATATTAGTGTATATTTACATTCTTATTATTTCGATAATTTACGAGGTTTCGGTGTGTTTACAATTTTAAATATTCGTCTTTATTTACATTCTTATTATTTCGATAATTTACGAGGTTTCGGTGTGTTTACAATTTTAAATATTCGTGTTTATTTACATTCTTATTATTTCGATAATTTACGAGGTTTCGGTGTGTTTACAATTTTAAATATTCGTGTTTAATTACATTCTTATTATTTCGATAATTTACGAGTTTTTGGTGCGTTTACAATTTTGAATATTAGTGTATATTTACATCTTTATTATTTCGATAATTTACGAGGTTCTGGTGTGTTTACAATTTTAAATATTAGTGTATATTTATATTTTTATTATTTCGATAATTTACGAGGTTTCGGTGTGTTTACAATTTCAAATATTCGTGTTTATTTACATTCTTATTATTTCGATAATTTACGAGGTTTCGGTGTGTTTACAATTTTAAATATTCGTGTTTATTTACATTCTTATTATTTCGATAATTTACGAGGTTTCGGTGTGTTTACAATTTTAAATATTCGTGTTTAATTACATTCTTATTATTTCGATAATTTACGAGTTTTTGGTGCGTTTACAATTTTGAATATTAGTGTATATTTACATTTTTATTATTTCGATAATTTACGAGGTTCTAGTGTGTTTACAATTTTAAATATTAGTGTATATTTATATTTTTATTATTTCGATAATTTACGAGGTTTCGGTGTGTTTACAATTTTAAATATTAGTGTATATTTTCATTCTTATTATTCCGATAATTTACGAGGTTTCGGTGTGTTTACAATTTTAAATATTAGTGTATATTTACATTCTTATTATTCCGATAATTTAAGAGGTTTCGGTGTGTTTACAATTTTAAATATTAGTGTATATTTACATTCTTATTATTCCGATAATTTACGAGGTTTCGGTGTGTTTGCAATTTTAAATATTAGTGTATATTTACATTTTTATTATTCCGATAATTTACGAGGTTTCGGTGTGTTTACAATTTTAAATATCAGTGTATATTTACATTCTTATTATTTCGATAATTTACGAGGTTTCGGTGTGTTTACAATTTTAAATATTAGTGTACATTTGCATTCTTATTATTCCGGTAATTTACGAGGTTTCGGTGTGTTTACAATTTTAAATATTAGTGTTTATTTACATTCTTATTATTTGGATAATTTACGAGGATTCGGTGTGTTTACAATTTTAAATATTAGTGTATATTTACATTCTTATTATTCCGGTAATTTACGAGGTTTCGGTGTGTTTACAATTTTAAATATTAGTGTATATTTACATTCTTATTATTCCGGTAATTTACGAGGTTTCGGTGTGTTTACAATTTTACGACGTATTGTTATTTTCATAAATTTAAATATTTATGTTTATTTACCTTGTTAATATTGCGATATTTACGACGTTTACTTATTTTTATAAATTTAAATATTTATGTTTGTTTACTTTGTTAATATTGCGATATCTACGACGTATTGTAATTTTTATAAATTTAAATATTTATAATTATTTACCTTGTTAATATTGCGATAGTTATGACGTATTTTTATTTTTATAAATTTAAGTATTTATGTTTATTTCCTTTGTTAAGATTGCGATAGCTGCGACAAATTGTTATTTATATAATTTTAAATATTTATGTTTGTTTATCTTGTTAATATTGCGATAATTACTACATATCATTATTTATATAAATTGAAATATCTATGTTTATTTACTTTGTTAATATTGCAATAGTTACGACATATTCCTATTTTTATAAATTAAAATATTTATTATGCATTTAAAATATTTATGTTCGTTTACCTTGTTAATATTGCGGTAGTTACGACGTATTATTATTTATATAATTTTAAATATTTATGTTTATTTACTTTGTTAATATTGCGATAGTTAAAAAGTATTGTTATTTATACAAATTTAAATAGTTATGTTTATTTATCTTATTAATATTGCGATAGTTACGATGTATTTTATTTTTATAAATTTAAATATTTATATTTATTTATTTACTTTCTTAATATTTTATAGTTACGACGTATTATTATTTTTATAAATTTAAATATTTATATTTATTTATCTTGTTAATATTGCGATAGTTACGACGTATTAGCATTTTGAAATTCATTTACAAGAAAAACTAGTGTGGGAGCCAGTACGATGTTGAACCATATTTGAGATTAAAAGTAGAAAATATTGAACCGGGAGTAGAGAAGATTATTTAGACAAATAGGGACATGATTTCTCTCATCATAATTAGGTTGAGTACGTGCAGGATCTGTTACATTGTATTCACTTGTAATATAAGTTAGTAAAATTAATTTTATCTCTCTTTTTATAATTCACATTTTCCCCCACAAATTGCTTGTCTTGACTAACTACCATACAGGTACCAACATTTACAAAAGCAAGAACTGTTTGGTTTGGTTCATTAAAAACAGGAGTGTCTGCAGTTCTTAGCTATTCATTTAGGACTAATATAATACAATTAAAAAAAAGTCGGGCTAATTTGATACAGACTTTAAAATGTGTCGAAGACTCGGTTTGAAACGTTTAAAACTGCGGCTATAGGAGTACTATTATGCTCTTGAAGGATCAATATTAAACAAAGTTTTAAAAAATCATTATCTGCCTCATAATAGTACATTATGCAACGAGCCTATAATGGTAGTAATTAAGACGCAAGTATGTTTGTTTATGAAACGAGCGCAAGCGAGTTTCGTAATTTTCATACGAGCGTCTTAATTATCATTATAGGCAAGTTTCATACGACTTTTTATGCTCGACCATATTTCTAACTTGAAATTATTCTAAGTTTTATTGTTGTGGTTATGTGAGTCACGGACGGAACTGAATTGTGAGATGTACGCAGACGCGAAAGTATTGATTTTTTCCGAGGCACGAATATCATTGACCTTGATATAACCGAGAGAACATTAGTCTTGATATAACCTGGAAATTGATTTAGAATTGAAAAACGAGATGATAAATTGAATTTCTTTGAATATTATTTACAATTAACGCTAATTATTATAGTAAAAGAACATAACCTTCTGCGACAGTATTGGATTTCCAGCCTCCGTGACATTTCCCTAGTTGTCTTTCGATTGCATATCGGAGAATAAACGAAAACCTGAACTTTAATGAATAGCTGTACTTTAATGACATGCATTAAAGGACTGCTACCAGGTGTATAATTACTACATTTCGGCATGGTCGAGCATAAATGTATTAAAAGAAAAGACAGTTTTGTTTCTTGGAAAAACTTGAATGTGACACTCGGTTACTTTTGTTATTGCTCTTGAATAAATAGAGATAGACTATTTTTTTTATTTACCTTTTATTCTGAATAGTGCCAACTTTATTTTTCTGTAAAGAAAAGCTGTGAATGTTGAGCGGGCTAGCAGTGATTAGTGTGTTAATGAGAAGGGCAATTATGATACGCTCAAAGAATTATTATAATGTTACGTTTACAATGAAAGGAATTCGGCAAGTTGATCAATTTTCTAAGATAAAGTAATGTATTGTACCTATTTTTAAAAAGGGGGACAAAACCAACTGTGGTAACTTTCGAGGAATATCACTTTTGTTGACGTCGTACAAAATTTTGTCCAATATTCTTTTGAGAAGATTAACTCCGTACGTAGATGAAATTATTGGGGATCATCAGTGCGGTTTTCGGCGTAATAGATCGACTATTGATAAGATTTTTTGTATACGACAGATAATGGAGAAAAAATGGGAGTATAAGGGTACAGTATATCAGTTATTCATAGATTTCAAAAAGGCGTATGACTCGGTTAAGAGAGAAGTTTTATATAATATTCTTATTGAATTTGGTATTCCCAAGAAACTAGTTCGATTAATTAAAATGTAGACTTAGTGAAACTTACAGCAGAGTCCGTATAGGTCAGATTCTATCTGATGCGTTTCCAATTCACTGCGGGCTAAAGCAGGGAGATGCATTGTCACCTCTACTTTTTAACTTCCCTCTAGAATATGCCATTAGGAAAATTCAGGATAACTGAGAGGGTTTGGAATTAAACGGGTTACATCAGCTTCTTGTCTATGCGGATGACGTGAATATGTTAGGAGAAAATACACAAACGATTAGGGAAAACACGGAAATTTTACTTTAAGCAAGTAAAGCGATCGGTTTGGAAGTAAATCCCGAAAAGACAAAGTATATGATTAGGCCTATGTCTCGTGACCAGAATATTGTACGAAATGGAGATATAAAAATTGGAGATTTATCCTTCGAAGAGGTGGAAAAATTCAAATATCTTGGAGCAACAGAAACAAATATAAATGACACTCGGGAGGAAATTAAACGCAGAATAAATATGGGAAATGGGTGTTATTATTCGGTTGAGAAGTTCTTATCATCCAGTCTGCTGTCCAAAAATCTGAAAGTTAGAATTTATAAAACAGTTATATTACCGGTTCTTCTGTATAGTTGTGAAACTTGGAGTCTCACTCTGAGAGAGTAACATACTGTAGGTTAAGGGTGTTTGAGAATAAGGTGCTTAGGAAAATATTTGGGGCTAAGCGAGATGAAGTTACAGGAGAATGGAGAAAGTTACACAACGCAGAACTGCACGCATTGTATTCTTCACCTAACATAATTAGGAACTTAAAATCCAGACGTTTGAGATGGGCAGGGCATGTAGCACGTATGGGCGAATCCAGAAATGCATATAGAGTGTTAGATGGGAGACCGGAGGGAAAAAGACCTTTAGGGAGGCCGAGACGTAGATGGGAGGATAATATTAAAATGGATTTGAGGGAGGTGGGGTGTGATGATAGAGACTGGATTAATCTTGCACAGGATAGGGACCGATGGCGGGCTTATGTGAGGGCGCCAATGAACCTTCAGCTTCCTTAAAAGCCATTTGTAAGTAAGTCTTACCTCTTGAGGGGTATTTCATAATTTCTCATATCTTGAAGGATGTTTCAATTGACATGTTGGCATGGCACACACAATATAATGTACAGTAAGTTAAAAAGATTGCACATATACACTTTTTACTTATTTGCCTAACAATTTTAGCTTATTAGTCATTCTTTTCACTGCTAAAATTTAATACAATTTTGGAAAATGCATTCATAATTATTTCAAAACGTATTTAAACTTAATTTGGCAATACAAACTCTATAAAAAATTTTCTCAATCTATTTCCTTGCACACAAAAAATTATTTGGGCATACAGAAATTTCCCAGCATTTGCAGTAAGTGTTAAAATTTCAGATTTTATAAATTTCTAGGGAAAAGAGTTCATTACAGAAGTTGCTGAATCTTACAAGGAGACCGCCCACTTTGATGTCAAGAGTCAAGTCAGGAAAATTTTGTATGAAAGTATGGCCAAATCCGTAAGACACGTGTCTCGGTTTCTGTTTCCGTAGCCTATAGGCCTGGGTTCAAGAGAAAAAAAATTAAAAGTCAAATTACAAGTAAACATAGCGCACAGGATACAAAGTGCCAGTATACTTACTTACTTACTTACTTACTTACAAATGGCTTTTAAGGAACCCGAAGGTTCATTGCCGCCCTCACATAAGCCCGCCATCGGTCCCTATCCTGTGCAAGATTAATCCAGTCTCTATCATCATATCCCACCTACCTCAAATCCATTTTAATATTATCCTCCCAGCTACGTCTCGGCCTCCCTAAAGGTCTTTTTCCCTCCGGTCTCCCAACTAACACTCTATATGCATTTCTGGATTCGCCCATACGTGCTACATGCCCTGCCCATCTCAAACGTCTGGATTTAATGTTCCTAATTATGTCAGGTGAAGAATACAATGCGTGCAGTTCTGCGTTGTGTAACTTTCTCCATTCTCCTGTAACTTCATCCCGCTTAGCCCCAAATATTTTCCTAAGCACCTTATTCTCAAACACCCTTAACCCAAGTTCCTCTCTCAGAGTGAGAGTCCAAGTTTTACAACCATACAGAACAACCGGTAATATAACTGTTTTATAAATTATAACTTTCAGATTTTTTGACGGCAGACTAGATGATAAAAGCTTTCCAACCGAATAACAACACGCATTTCCCATATTTATTATGCGTTTAATTTCCTCCCGAGTGTCATTTATATATGTTACTGTTGCTCCAAGATATTTGAATTTTTCCACCTCTTCGAAGGATAAATTTTCAATTTTTATAGTTCCTTTTCGTACTATATTCTGGTCACGAGACATAATCATATACTTTGTCTTTTCGGGATTTACTTCCAACCCAATCGCTTTACTTGCTTCAACTAGAATTTTCCGCGTTTTCCCTAATCGTTTGTGAATTTTCTCCTAACATATTCACGTCATCCGCATAGACAAGAAGTTGATGTAACCCGTTCAATTCCAAACCCTGCCTGTTATCCTGAACTTTCCTAATGGCATATTCTAAAGCGAAGTTAAAAAGTAAAGGTGATAGTGCATCTCCCTGCTTTAGCCCGCAGTGAATTGGAAAAGCATCAGATAGAAACTGACTTATACGGACTCTGCTGTATGTTTCACTGAGACACATTTTAATTAATCGAACTAGTTTCTTGGGTGTACCAAATTCAATAAGAATATCATATAATACTTCCCTCTTAACCGAGTCATATGCCTTTTTGAAATCCATGAATAACTGTTGCACTGTACCCTTATACTCCCATTTTTTCTCCATTATCTGTCGAATACAAAAAAATCTGATCAATAGTCGATCTATTACGCCTAAAACCGCACTGATGATCCCCAATAATTTCATCTACGTACGGAGTTAATCTTCTCAAAAGAATATTGGACAAAATTTTGTACGACGTCAACAAAAGTGATATTCCTCGAAAGTTACCACAGTTGGTTTTGTCCCCCTTCTTAAAAATAAGTACAATTATGGACTCCTTCCATTGTTCTGGTACAATTTCCTTTTGCCAAATAGCAAGTACAAGTATATAAATTTCGCTATATAATGCACTTCCACCCTCTTGTATTAATTCTGCTGGAATTTGATCGATACCTGGAGATTTGTACTTTTTCAGATTTTCTATCGCAATTTCGACTTCTGAAAGCGTGGGTTCGGGTATAAATGGCTCAGCAGTTTGTATTTCAATTTCGTCCCGATCATTTCTATTTGGCCTATGTACATTTAGTAGTTGCGCAAAATAGTTTTTCCATCTGTTTAGGATTGATGGAGAGTCTGCAAGCAAGTCACCATTCTCATCCTTGATCACGTTTACCCCTGGTTGATATCAGTTCTTAAATTCCTTTATACCCTTATATAAATCTCATATGTTTTTATTCTTACTATTTGTTTCTACCTCATTCAGTTTTTCCTTCAAGTAATCTCTCTTTTTATTCCTAAGTGTACGACTTGCTTCCCGTCTTTCATTGAAATAATTATCTCTCTTCTCCTCAACTGGATCCTGTAAGAATTTCAATTTTGCCTTTTTCCTTCTTTCTACTACCATGTAACAATCTTCAACAAACCACGGTTTCTTTTTCTTAGTTTCATAATAACCTATGCTCTGCTCAGCTGCAATTTTGATACTATCTCTGATATTTTCCCACACGCTATTAACATCTAATTCTTTCTCAACTTCGTCGGAACTTTCTAAAGTGGCAAACCTATTCGAAATTTCGACCTGATAATTTTGCTTAGTTTCCTCGTCCTTTAATTTCAAAATATTGAATTTAGTAATATTAACTTGTTGCTCTACTCGCTTGGCTACTGATAGTCTTTCTCTTAATTCTCCAATTACCAAATAATGGTCAGAATTACAGTCTACTATGTTTACTATTAATCACTGATATGTTTTAGTAAAGTGAATCATTTGAAGTAATTCTTTGTGTCAATGCAATATAATACGACGCAATATATTATGGAAATTTATTCTTTAAACTAGGGTTTAAGCCATAGTCGCATTTTGCTACTCGATTTCTAAAAATGCAACAAACTTTGAAAGTAAATGTGCAAAAATGTGACAACCACATCGGATTTCAGAAACGAAGATGGTAATGGAGAAAATGAAATCAGAGATGTGTTTGAACTAATCAGAATTTAAATAATATGCTAATAGCATGGGTAATGTTCAAAAAGATATTTAACAATAGATGCAATAGATGTTCAGGAATTGATTTCAAAGAGTTAGTGCAATTCATATATATATATATATATATTTTTTTTTATTTTAGTAGGTTATTTTACGACGCTTTATCAACAGCTTAGGTTATTTAGCGTCTGAATGAGATGAAGGTGATAATGCCAGTGAAATGAGACCGGGGTCAAACACCGAAAGTTACCCAGCAGCAATTCATGTAAGTTAAGTGAACAATTTCTTCTAATTAATTTAGCCTATATAATTCCATCGCATACTGTAAATTGTGAGCGAGGATTTAGTTGCATGAATCTTGTAAAAACTGGAATTAGAAACCGCCTTTCAGTAAAAACAGTTAGCACTCTGCTAACAATAAATCTTGAAGACCTTAATAGTAAAGAATTTCAATGTTAGAGTGCCCGATACCCAAAAAATGATGTATTTTCATGTGATGTAAATTCAGCGGTAATTGATTCTAAACATACCTATGTGTAATTATTTACTTACATAAGTACAGGGACATCATTTTATTTTTACTAACATTTTTAATATTAACCTGTCTATACCTTTAGAGAACCGGAAACACCGCTTGCTCCCCCCTCCAAGACTGGAGTTCGATGATACTGGCGTAAAACACAAATCACTCTACTAGGTATAGGAAGGAAGAAAAGTAGTTCATCCATTTACGTAAGCTAGGAAATATCGCGATTTTGAGTTTGATAATTTTCATTAGGTTTTTCTTTAATGAAAGTACAGTACTGTATTAAGAATAAGTGTTTTTACTCACGAAGTGAGTTATCCATGCGAACGTATTCATTATGCGGTGTATATTATACTGTCTACAGCACATTAGCGTACAATATAGAGAAAGAAGTTAAATTGAAAAATAATCATAATATGAATATTTAAACACAATTTTGAAAATGGTGGCCGTTCATTTCGATACAGGCTTCAGTTCTTTTGTGCATATTATCGCACTATAGACTATTGCATCTAATTCCAATTATTGCCAGTTTCGTCCTTCGTACTAGTAACTCATGTTGAAATAATTCTGTACCTACTCTACGTACTGTAAATTCAATCTTCACTTCTGCCCGACCCGAAAATATAAAATTACTCAGACATGCTATCTACTGTCCGTCCAAGTGGTTATGCCGCAGGATTGTAGAAAGGGAGGAAATCACGTGACAGTTAATTACTTAACGAGGCCCTTTTATTTAAGTTAAATTAAACAGCTGTATAATATTACGTAAACGCCCAATTCCTAAGAGAAATTAAGGTTTTCAGAAAAGAGCTAAGACAGCCCAGCTTTTACAGAGGGGCGAGCAGAAGCAGGTGGGGGAAATCGGGATGCGACGTAGGCAAACGGACAGTACCTGTGCGAAAATATGATTCAATATTGAAAGCTCTTTCGTCACTGGAAAACGCGAACATATTTTCTGGAACGTACTATACTCGGTAACTCAGTACTGCTTACTATCTGCGGTCTTGGCTCTGTGTGGAGTTGGAACTTCATTAGTAGAAGGAGTGGGAGGGAAGTACATTCAAAAACTCAGGTACCATAAAAATTGAAGTAAAAATAAAATGATGTCCCTGTATATCTAGAGTGTGATAAGATGGATTGAAATTGATAAAACTCTAAGAAACACATTACATAACATTTTGTTTCTGTATACTTCATTAATGTTATGCTTATGCATAATTTATAAGATTGGACAATCATTTCCCGATTTGCAGAAATATAAATTTTCATTTGTGCATTTTTGCAACAATTATTTATTTTCTAGCTTAAATCTTGACTTTTAACCATTAATTTTAGCAAGCATTGCAAAATTATATAAAAGTAGAAACTACGAATATGTATATTAAAAAAAAAAGAATGGTGGAAAATAGATTCGAATCGTAACTTCAAACACTGCTTACACTCTAAACCACTGCGCTACCGCCTGAGCCACGCTGCCACGGCTTTCCGTATTGCAGCAATGGATAGCTACGCTACAGTAGTTTGACTCGTAAATTTCCAATTTTTTTTTTCTCTTGAACCCAGGCCTATCTGGAAAAAAGCCGAGACACGTGTCTTATGGATTTTACCATACTTTTACCCAAAATTTTCCCGACGCGAAACTTGACATCAAGTTAGTTAATTTCAATCTGATTTCAACCAAGCCTTTACAGCTCATATATTAAACATCTGTGTGTATGACAATAGCCTTACTTGATTGCTCCGTATAATAATTTGGCCAGATTTAAGCCACTGTATCAGAATAGCCCTCTAGACGTATCACAGTAGCCCATGGTTTTCTTTTAATTTTATCCATTATTAAAAATATTCAACTCCAGATTCTTCATATATGCGCTACGGAATCATTGCCTTCATATATGTCTAAAGTAATACATAACTTAATCATTTCAAATTTATGTATGTCTTGACAGAGTAATTACACGAAAAGATTGATCCCTTGTATCATAATAGTCATACTTGACTCTACAACAGATGACGAGGGATGTAGATTTTTGTTCGTCATGTAACTCGACGTTTTCGAAGTTACAATAAATGTTGCATTACCACTACATAACCTAGTACACTGGGATGTTGGTAAAATGCATTCACTGTTTCTGTTACTGTTATTTATATTCTAGCAGTACCCGTGCGCTCCGCTGCACCTGTTAGAAATAAATATAAAGTAATTACATAATTAAAATAGGACATTTGATCCAGGGAACAACTTTTACAACAGCGCAAGATAATCTGCCTCGCTCATTACCCAATTTTTTTTGCACTGCATTTATTGCATATATATTTTATGCATTTTAACACGATTAAATTGAGCATAGTTAAAATTTGAATTATAAAATAATGGATTTGCTAAGCTAACGTACTATTACTGCATACTAAATCAATACACTCTCGTTGTTCGTTAATTCTCTGAGATTAAAATGAGTGTACATAAATATTATTTTAAGAAATACAGAAAACGAATGTACAAAATAGCCTATCAAATTTTCTGTGCATAAGAAGCTATTTTAATCTTACCTGTCCTCGATTTACTCAGACGTTACTGTAATAACATTATAGCATTACGTCCATCTAGAGAAACTACACTTTCCAATGGTGAAATAATAATTAATTATACAAATCGGTTAATACACAGAAACATTCTCTGTAGGCTATGTTTAATAGCTTTCGATTGTTGATGTCCAAGGCCCCTGTTTCGATTGTTGTTGTCCAAGGCCCCTTATAGACGAAGTCATTTGTTCTTAATTCATTGCACCGTCTTAGATGGCGTTATTTTAATTTTAAAACTCATTTATCTCGTTAAATATCAGTCCTATCAAAATTTTGTAAAGAATAAAACTTATCGGAAATCATTTTTAAAGAAACTTTTGTTATGTAACATTTTTCACAAAAATCAATAATAAGCGAGATATTTCGATTTATTTAATTCAGGCCCCCTTATAACCCCCCTTTTAAATAAAGTATTTTGAATGCCATATAGCCTAAAATCTAAGTTACAACAAACTTAATTTATATTCCAATTTTCATATAAATCGGTTCAGCCATTATCGCGTGAAAAGGTAACAAACATACAGACAGACATACAAACAAAAATTTCAAAAATGCGATTTTCGGTTTCAGGGTGGTTAATTATATATGTTAGGACCAATTATTTTTGTAAAATCGAAAATTACCAGAAAAATTTCGGCTACAGATTTATTATTAATATAGATTTCCGGTGTTTAATTATCTTCCTATTATTGAAATTAATTTGGACTAATGTACATTATTAATGATGCCCTCCTCGATGTTGCTATGAAGAGAAGCCGTGTGGTCGGGGAGAGGGGAAGCGGAGAAACCTACCATACATCTGGATGCAGGAGTTGTCGTCATCCAGACAATTTAATCGTCTTGTTCATGGTAAACAGATTAGGGGGACAGTATGGAATTAGGGTACTTGCAATTTTATTTGGCTATTGATTTTTACAGTGGGCTATTCGCGACATTTTGTGCTACCTGAAATATTGCTAGGCTATTTTTTTCGGGAAATCTTTTTTTAAAGCAATCTAAAAGCTATAAAAAGATAATTTTAAATATTATCAGCTACCACCACAGCCATCTAGGTGAGCATATGCAGTGTTTTAATTATTTCTTGTTGTCGCTTACAAGAAATACTAAATTTAGTTAAAGACTACAACAACTACTGCTTTGCAGAGATCAATTCACACCAGCACCGCATCGCAAAGGAACCACTTGCTCAATTTCGAATCGCTGCCCTATAAGAATTACTCGTCATTTTTAATGTGTAAACGCAGGAAGTCAATGTTCTTCTCAATTCGTTTCCTAAGTTTAAATTTTAACCCTCAGTTTATATCTGCTTTGGAAAAACGTACTCTATACCCGGGGTCTTTTTTGACCCCGGATAGATTTCTTTCAACTAACTTGAAAATAGGAAGTTGTAAGGATTATTATTGGATAATTTATGTATTTTGGTATTTATTCAAGAGTTTATGGGAGTACATTTTTAATAAAGTTGTTTTATTACTGTTAAAAAATATTAATGAAAATTTAACAGCACATAATTCTCACAAACGCATTGCGCTGTTGTTTTGTTGCTGTTAATAACACTTTAGAATGCCATAAGTCTAATAATAATAAAATACAATGACTAATAATTACTACACTATAAATTACATCATATTAGAATGTCATTATACAGGGTGTTTTTGTATTCATACATTTGTAACATGTTCCGCGCCGTGGCGTCATTTTTTAAGGCATCCTGCCTAGGACTCGCGTTCCGGAATGCGCGCTGGTTCCATTCCCCATGGTGGAAGAAATTTTCTCATGACATTTCGGCCAGTCTATGGAAGCGGTACCCACCCAGCATTGTGATGCACTTGCGGATCTACGATAGGTAGCGAAAATCCGGTTTCGCAAACCAGCTGTAACCATTGTGCTAACCACACGATACGTCCATTCTGGTTGGATGATCGTCCACCTCTGCTTCGGCATGTGGACCTGAGGCCAGCAGCCCGCTGGTCGGTCTTGGGCCTTCATGGGCTGTAGCGCCATAGATTTACTTTGCTTTGCTTTACTTTACTTTACATCTTTAGGGATCTCGTTTCGATTGGCTCTAAGTGTTCCCACTAGTGTTAGGTTCTTATGTAGCAATTCTTGTCCTAATTCAAAACTTGTGAAAAAATTGTCAATAGTAACATTCCTTCCACTTCCTCTCACATAATCCACAATATCGTTTACAACACCTTTTCCTTGACTTAGTTCTCTTTCCTCTGCAGACTTAGCTGTATAAATTTGTGCATTTATCAAAAAGTTTGTCTCACGATCCACGACAGCCCATACCTTTATTCCATGTTTCCCTGGCTTGGAAGAAATGTAAACTTTGATTGGACATCGTCTCTGAATATACACAGGTCTTCATCTACTGTAGTGTACGGTTCATGAATATAAGAGGACATACACCCATCAACAAACATTTTAGAAACTATACGTATGACTTCTGCTTTTTGATCCTCATGCAGCTTTCCTTTTTTCCTTGTCAGTTTGTCGTCGAAACGGAGACACATCAAAATACTTGAAAATCGCGAATAACTCATTGTAGCTCGGAAAATAGGCAAACCATATTCTTTGGACCAAAATTCATCACGTAGTTTTCCCCCTTGCTGTGTGCACCCCTGCTGTTATGAAAAGACCGAAGAAAGCCTGTAGTTTTGTTGAATCCGGCTTACTCTAGTATTGAAGGGAAATGTATTTATTTTTCACATCTTCATCATGATTGTTAATATGCATTGATATTTTATTCAACATGTGATCAGTTATAAAAAGAGAGAAACAATCCGATCTAAGTTGCAAGTAGGCTATAACCTAACATGCTGAGGAATATTAGCTGTTTGGCCCACTATATTTCTACAGGGTCATCATTTTATTTTTACTAACATTTTAAATATTAACTTGACTATACCTCTGGATCAACGCTGTTTGCTACACCCTTCCTCGACTGGAGTTCGATGATACTGGCGTAATATACAAACAAATCACTTTACTAGGTATAGGAGGGAAGAAAAGTAGTTCATCCATTTACGTAAACTAGGAAATATTGCGCTTGTGAGTTTGATAATTTTCATTAGGTTTTTGTTTAATCAAAATACAGTACAGTATTAACAATGAGTGTTTTACTCACGAACTGAGCTGTCCATACGGACGTATTCATTATGAAGTGTATATTATACTGTCTACAGCACATTAGCGTACAATATAGAGAAAGAAGTTAAATTGAAAAATAATCACAATATGGATATTTAAACACTTTTTTAAAAATGGTGGCCGTTCATTTCGATACAGGCTTCATTTCTAATGTGCATATTACCGCACTATAGACTATTGTACGTAATCCCATTTACCAGTTTCGTTCTTCGTACTAGTAACTCATATTGAAATAATTCTGTACCTACTCTAGAAAAGAGTACCTTACGTACTGTAAATTCAACCCGATCTGAAAAGATAAAATTATTCAGACATGCTATCTACTGTTCGTCGAAGTGGTTGTGTCATAGGGTCGTAGAAAGGGGGGAAATCACGTGACAGTTAATTACTTAACGAGGCCCTTTTATTTAAGTTATTTTAAACAGTTGTATAATATTACGTAGACGTCCAATTCCTAACAGAAATTAATGTTCTCAGAAAAGAGCTAAGGCAGCCCAGCCACTAGCTTGCGAATAAAAGCTGGTGGGGGAAACCGGGATACGACGTAGGCAAATGGACGACAGTACCTGTGCGAAAATGATTCAATATTGAAAGCCCTTTCGTCACTGGAAAACGCGAACATATTTTTGGAACGTACTGTTTACTATGACGTTAAGGCTTCTATGACTGTATATGCGGTCTTGGATCTGGGTGGAGGACGGTTGAACTTCATTAGTAGAAGGGGTGGGAGTGAAGTACATTCAAAAACTCAAGTACAATAAAAATTGAAGTAAATATAAAATGATGTCCCTGTAGAAGGTTACTTACGCTGTGGTGATGGCTGAGTAGCATAGTTCAGTTGTCCATTTCTTTATGTAAGTAAATGTGTCATAATGCATTGACGTTATCATCTGCATCAATAGAATCAATATCTATTTCGTCTTCAACTTGAATATCTGCCTGTCACATCTACTTCCGCAACACCGCCGTCGCTTTCGAATATGAAATCATTGTCACATTCACTATCACTGTGGTCTGCGTCTTTTAGAGCATGAATAAAGCTATAACCTTTCTGAAAATCAATATTATAAATTATTATTTATAATAAAGAGAAAGACAAACCGACTTACTTCATCAGAAATCTACTGCAAACTGAAAACAGTTAACTAAAAATTTTCAAATATCTCACAACAGTGCATCCCAGTTCAAGAAATATCAATATTTGATCTGTATTTGTCCCGTTGTTGTCATAAAATACACCAAGAGCGAGACCAAGTAATAAATTCATTATAAAAAATTAGTATAGCGTACTCTATACCTGGGGTCTTTTCTGACCCCATGTGATAAAAATGAAAAAAATTGTTATACCGCTTATACTAGAATCATGACTATGTAACATAATTGTAGCCAAATGTTCACAAATAGCATATCTGGAACATGGGAGAGCTATGTCAACATTTTACATATGCATTTGTAAAAAATAAAGGAGTGGGGTCACAAAAGACCCCAGGTATAGACCGAGGGTGAAGCTTGCGGAGCTCTAGTCATAGACATAGACCTTTGTGATCACTGATCAGCTATTATCGCCGCGCTCTCATGGTTAAAATTCGGCAGGTCTTTGAGCGGCCTCGTGCATAACATTCGGCAGGTCTTAGAAATTTAATTGCATTATTGTTTTCAATTCCTTTTGTCGCCGCTCCAATCACTCGCCTCAATTTCAATATTGCAACCAATAAGCTGCTTCCATTATTAAATGACACCTACTTGTCGAATCCACGTGGACTAAAACCGAGGTTGCAATGTCTTGTGCTGAGGACGAACATTAAGGTATGTGATTAAAAATTATTATTAAGAGTTAAGAATGTCAACGTACTCGTATATGAAGTAATAATAATAATTATAATAATAGCCATTTAACAATATAACAAACTAGTGCTTATTCTTATCGAGGAAGTAGACGTGACAACGTGACGCTTAGAGTGAAACCTACAGAGCAACAATCGGTCGGCAAAATTATGTTTTAAAAGCACACCGCACGTTATTGTATGATGCCGACATGTTAACCATGAGAGCGCAGCGATAATACAACACACACAAAAGAACTATTTTATTATAATCTAAAAAATTGGCTCGAAATTATCGTATCTTGGAGAAGATTTTTAATACCATTATGGTCTACCGTTGTTGAATGAAATTATCGTACAAACAATAATTATCATATGGACCGGCAACCCTGGATGTAAAGTCGCCACGTTCAATTAGTAGGCTAGCGGTGTCAAAGAGGACGGAAGCTTTGTAGTTTCAATAATTTTAATTATGTCGCGCTGTCCATTGTCGTCAAGTCTTTTGAAGGCCGCTCTAATACTCCACGCGGAGTGTATGGACGGAAGCTTTGTAGTTTCAATAATTTTAATTATGTCGCGCTATCCATTGTCGTCAAGTCTTTGAAGGCCGCTACAATACTCCACGCGGAGTGTATATAATAAACCAGAGTTGCAAATTTTAGCAGTGTGTCTTGTTCCATGTTATATTAATATATAGCAGCAACAAACAAGACGTGACAACGTCGCATTTTCATTTTATTATCGGTGCGTGCAATAAAGACCTACAAATCTTAAAAGGAATGCCGCTGCCTAATAATTAAACGAGGCTACTTTACCAGCTATAATGTTGCTCTTTGACATGATTTAAATAGCCCCCCCCCCCAAACCATATTCCTGAGTGCGCTCCTGGTCCATGTGGACGCAGCAGCAAATGTATTACAGTTTGCTTTAGTTGGGGATCGTGGTTGTAGTGTGTCCACGTCCCGATCACCAGTAGCGGCTCGTCGTAAAGAAAATAGGTGAAGTGCTGTTCACAGACACAAATGCATGAACCGTTTTGCTAATATAATGAGTGGGCCTACTATTCGTAAACTGCGTACAATTTTAATAGTTCTAGAACACATGCAAACAGGAAAACTAATTTAGTTCAGGACTCACCCAATTTCTTGCATACAAAGTCAATCCTCCTATCTTTTAAAGCAGCAAACCTGTCAATGATGTCTTCTGAAAATGTCTCGGTTCAACTGAGGGTGGACAGTATAACTCTATGCAAAGCTATGGGGCTAATGATGAAAGTCTCTCCTGTTATGTGGCATTCCAAATGAAATTTTCAATCTTTTCAAAGAGAAAAGCTTCTTTCATCGGAATAATTTGTTTTTGTTATTTTATACAACTTCTCTATTTTTAGCACTTTCTAAAAACAAAGAACAAATGGAACTGTAGGACGACCAGAATTTAAAACATCTTTTCCATCCTCATGTTTAAGTCTGCAAAATGGAATTTTTATAATATATTACAAACCGTGCCATTTTCGGGATACATATTTCGCACTCATTTATTAATATTTTCTATGTACTGGTACCTAAGTATTTTTATAATAGCACTATAGTGATTAAACATACAATATACACTACGATGTAGGATTAATACACTATATACACTTATTAGTAATATACTCTAAATCAGTGGCGGCTGATTGAGGCAAGTGAGGCCGGGCCTCAGTCACTTGCTTAACTGAAATCAAATTTTGTTTTTATGCAATGTATTAGTTATTTCAATGAAGCATATATCGCTGTAGAAACATTTGAAAACTTTGTGATGTAGATAGACCTGTTTTGCAGTATTTTTTTTTTCCTGAGGCCAGGATCGCTCGTGCCGGATCTGGCTTGCGATGTATATACACCTGTTTTGCAGTAAAATTTGTTCCTGAGGCCAGGATCGCTCGTGCCGGGTCTGCTTTTGCATTTTCATGTGTCTTCGCGGGCCTTTGAGGTTGCGCTTAAAACGTTGTAACTGAGTCACAATTCGTCTGGCTTGGTCAGGTTTCACTCCCAACCATGGGCCGGCCTCAAGGGTAGAGTGTGGTGGGAATAGGGTGACTTGTCTTCCTAAATAGGCCATAAATAACAAACATTCCAGCTCTTTGGCAGGCAGAGACCCACACTATTCTCTCCTTTTATGTCTTAGTTTATTATTGTACTTCGTGTAGTGAATCTGGGTCAATGTTGTTATGTATTTCGGGTAAATATAAACAGAAACAAATGCCAGAAATAATTTTGGTGTGGTTAATTCATTGTTAGAGTGTCCCTTTTCGAGAAGAAATAATATTGAAAGAAAGGAAGTTTTAAATAAAGAGAGAGCCGACCGAGATACCTACGACATCGCTGACAATTTTGTAATGTGGTGTAAAATAAACTTCTCTGTTGGCCTTGTTCGTTGCTGTCAACGGAAAAGAATAAAAAAAAGGGGAAATTTCATCACATAATATGGGTTGCTTCATCACACTGATCCAATCACTGAAACTCGCAGCATAACAGCTTATTTGGTGAGTGAAATTATTATTTTTCATTATTAGTAATAATGATAGACTAATAATAATAATAATAATAATAATAATAATAATAATAATAATAATAATAATAATAATACAGTAATAATGATATTAATAATATAATGACAATAATAATTAATATCATAAATAAACATTTTCTATCGGAGGCACTTAAACTAGTTGCATCTGGCCTCACCGAGGATTTAGATCACCGGCCGCTACTGCTCTAAATACATTAAATAATAAGTTAATAAGTACTAAACTACCAGTACATGTGTACATTTACGCGCGCGTTAAACTTTCAAATACAAGAGCTGGAACAAAACTGGCAAACTCATGAGAAGAATAAATAATACACGCGGCTGAAAACAACTTTTAAACTTTACGAATGTAAAATAACATAGAGCCAGCTAATTTACCGCTGCAGGGGTGCTGCTTAGACACAAGGAATGAGGATACTTTTCTCTAGTCAGGTAGTAGGCCTACATACTATAAAATTTCACAGCCCTTCAACAATAGCCCACGGCCTTGGAGACCAGCTTCAACCCTTCTGTACCGTTAGTCTGCAAACTAGTTACTCCACCTACAACAAGTATGGCAGATCTCCGTAACAGAAAGACTCAGAAACGCTCTTCACTCATACAATCTTTCTATAGTGCGTGACGTCACGTTACCATGGAAACCAAGTGCTGTATGAGAATGGGAGCCCAAACATTTTCACCTCTACAGTATTATAGGTTTCAATAGACACCGCTCGGCGCTCGTAACAATTGGCATTATTCTATTCAGCGGACGGTTACAGTACCTGTATTTATATAACTAAACACTGTTAATAACGACTGAAAATAAATGTTTTTTTATTTTAGAAATATGGAACCGGTAATAACTATAGTGATGGACAAAATAAATTAAATATCGATATATTGATATTGCAATATATTACAAACCTAATTTCGATAAACGGTATATATCGCAGAAAATATATCGATATATCGAACGATTATCGATATATCGCTATTTCGTAAGCAAATTGCACTTTCAGGCGTACATTTACCGTATTAAATAAAATTACTGTACTTAAATTTTAATATTCTTTTCTACCATTTAAATTAACATCTCAACAGTCAAAACCATAAATTCAAATTGTAATAAACAATACATTTTCAATACCATATGATGTAGGTCTTAACCTAAATAAAAATTATGGTGGAGGCAACGGAGCTTAAATGATATAAGTGGGAAAGAGTTAAGTGAACTCTACATGGTTGAGTATTTGAAATTGGAACACGATTCAGTTATTCTAATGTTATATAGGATTCAATCCAGGACAAAGATATAATGTTTTTTTTTACCTAACAACGTAATTATTTTTAAATGTAAGTAAACCGTACTTAGAATGTTACCAGTTTTAACAAACTTCACAGTTGATTTGATACAATCCTTCTATAGTAAGTTCCCAATGCAAGTTATTGTTACACTCCAACATTCTGAACAACAATGGTGATGATGATAGGGATAGAATTTTTATGCACTAAAAGATATAAGAAAACAGGATGCCAGCTCTAGATTGTGCATAGAAATCATAGACGTAAAAAAATGTCACATCGGTATTAAATCCTTGTTTTTTCCATTTCAGAATATAGAAATAAAAGTTTTGATACCCGTTTTGAGGTCAGACGGTTCCCTTTCAGGGTGGAAGTTGCTCCTGCCTTGGAGAACATTAATAACAATATTAAAACAGTAGTAGATAAACCTCCCGTCTGCCTCACGTTCGGACACGCTGCATTTTTAATTTGGTGCTGCATATTAAACAGTTTGATTTCGAATTCCAATCCAGCCAATTAGAAGAAGGTATTGAGTGAAGTTCACAATTATGTAACTGTCCACCTTCAGTAGCGTCATGTCTCGGAATTATCGGAGTTGTCTAGTGTGGATTTTGTTGTTGATAATGATAATAATTCCACAAAAAAATCTATAAATTTATGAGAAAACCGATATATTATACGATATATTGAATCAAAATTTCGATATCGATATATCACTATATCGAAACGAAAATATCGGTATTTCGTAAAAACCAATATATCGTTCCCATCTCTAAATAACTAGAATTAATTATTAATACAAGATAAAATTGTGTTTTACACGTAAATAGGTGAAATGGTACTTCACCTACTTCACCTGAATAACCGCCTCTGCCGATCACAGACCTCTAGCTCTTCTACTTGAAATACTTTATGTATCGCGTGCCATCAGTAGTTCACGGTCAGATACGAATTATTGTAATAATTGGAGTTGTTGATTATACTCTTTACGGCGACGATCGCCAGACACACATCGCCGGTAATTATGATTGCCAGCAAGTGGTTTATTTATCAGCGTAATCCCTGTCAATTCTCATTTGTTTTGTTTCATCCTCTTCATCTACTACAGATGGTCATCTAAAATAGTTAACATAGGTCAAGGACTTTACAGAAAAATGAATAGGAATAAATCCAAGATACTGAAAATACTACTTCTTCTAGAAGAGGGGGAAGACGACGATATCTATATTAAGCGTTCCTATTATAAAAGGAAGAAGCTGTAAGCTTACCATACGCCTCGTAAAAACGTGACGGTCCCCTTTTTAGGCCTCAGCATCCGTCGTCCCCGTAATTTTTGTTGGGACCAGTGGCGGTGCGTCAATAAGAGCACAAGAGCACGTGAACACCTTGTTTCCATTAATGCACGACTATGTTTATTATTTGATACCGTATTGACGTAGTGGGGATTTATAATATCAGAGTCGAGCGTTTTAAACTTCCCGCATCTTGCATAAACTTCTTATGTAAACTTGGTAACATCCGTTCACGTACAAGCCGTGCTCTTTTCGAGTTGGTTACAGGAATTTCACGCATGCGCGGGAGAAAATTGTCTTTAGCTGGCCGCTTATGACTCGTCAAGAGCACAAAGCGTTAAGTGAACATGATGAGTATCTATCCTACAGATGTCAGGTCCATCGATGCCTATCGTTCAAGTGCTATATCTCAAGGAGGAAATTTAATACACTGTAGATGTCAGCATCTGACTGTAGAAACGTTTACTTACGTGTACAGTGCTGCTACGAGAGTGTAGTTTGTGAATTACTATACTTCAGTGTCGGCATAATAGCATAATTTGGCTTTCAAACACGTACTGGCTGACTGTGGTGGTGGTATGAATTTAAGTATCTGTATGGCAGTGTATAATATTTAAGAATAATATTTATTGGCATGTATTTGTAGTAATCTATGCGAGTGGGATTACAGTACTGGTATAGGCTATAGTGTATCAGTGTGTTGTGAATTATTACTGAACACACGCGTTTGTAAATAACGAGACCGTGGTATGTATTCATTTTTAACAAACGTAAACAATGAACTCCGTTCAAGTAATTTTTAACAGTAAAGAACTGGGTAAACTGGCTTACCAAGAAAAATTGGAAATAAAAAGACTGAGTTTCATTATTATTATTATTATTATTATTATTATTATTATTATTATTATTATTATTATTATTATATGTTGTTTTGAATTTATATACGGTTTTTTTTTCGATAGTGAAACATTGGAATCATGACATTTCATATTAGACTAAACGTAAGATTTCAAATTCTCTTCGATTTTGGAACCACAAAATTGCGAACACACATAATATTTTATCACGAGCCGCCACTGGTTGGGACTCACAAAAATCCTAAACTTTAATCAAACTTTATTTCATATGTAATGTAAAAATCAACCATTTCTCTAACTGTAGTTAACTTCATGAATTAGTGTTGAAATTATTGTTTTGATTCGTATACATATTTAGAAAGTGCAAGGTACTACCAATAGACGTAAATATAATTTGCCATGAACAAACATTGTTCTATCTTTGTTAATTTCTTGATAGGGTTACATTTTTCAGTAACTTCGAACTTAAATTTCCTTACAAAAAAAAAAAAAAAAAAAGCATAAAAGTGTCTCATACTTTCGTGAGACAATTCTGCTACAGACTAAAAACGTCTTCATTTGCTTTGCTGCCATAACTCGTAGGTGATTGAATATTTTTACATGGTCCTATCTAAATATCGATTATTGAACACGTATGCGGCGATATGCGTCCTGAATTTTCTTCAGAAGCAAATTCCAGCAATCTGCGTCGCGTCCAACGATCTACGTTGGTGATCATCGCTATAAACAAACTATGCGAATTCATTTCAACTGCTAGGAACTCCAGGCGACAATCGCCAGCCATGTAGCTTTAATCTTGTTTCCAGAACAGGAAAATCGCTCTGAGGCACGGCCCAGTGGACGAAATTAAGGTTTTAGTAGTCTTTGTTTCGTATCACCTTGATATTTTCAAGTTTGGAAGTCGTGATAGTTGCAACTGTGGAATAGGGTTGTCGAGAATCACCGTAGCACCAATAGATAGCACGCACATGTACTTTGAGGAACACACTCTACGTGTGCATTTGTTTTATAATAATTGAGGATTTACGTAGTCTATTAGTTATATTAAACATTCTTAAAAACAAATGAAAATGCCATTTTTTTTAATATCAGTAATTATTTATTTAACCTGGTAGAGATAAGGCCATCAGGCCTTCTCTGCCCCTCTACCAGGGGATTACAACTTTAATATGAAAAATAAAATTACAATTAATATTAAATTTACAATTACAGTTACAATAAGAATTAAAGTACGACAAGATTACTTGATTAATGAAAGCTAGACAATTTATCATAGAAGTTAAGAACAAAGAATATTTTTGTATTTACTGAATTACAAATTAAACCTAGAATAACAAAATTCTATAGTGATGAAATTACCATATACTGAGATATTTTGTGACACATTAAGGGAACTATTTACAAGAAACCATGTCTGAACGAGTCTCAATTACTGACCAAGTGACTAGTAAGTTTGCGTTTGAATTCAATTTTATTTCGACAGTCCCTGATGCTAGCAGGTAACGAATTCCAGAGTCTTGGCAGGGCTATTGTGAAAGAATATGAGTATGAGGAGGTGCGATGGGATGGTATTGTTAGTATTGTTTCATGGCGAGAGCGTGTGTTCAGATTGTGGTGGGAAGAAAGGTTCTGTTCCTGTAGACTATGTAAAAATCAAGGAAAGCGATTTGTCTTCAATCAGGTCCCGAATATATGCTTTCAACCTAAAAAAGTATAATTAATTAAATTCCGCCTCAAAAGTCCTAGCTATTAAACAATAATAACAAATTCAAGTAAGGAATTGCTGGCTACAATTTCATTTTAGAAGAGGGCAATGTATTAAAAATATATGCAACCTCTACAGCAAGCTATGTTAACTTAGATTATATTCAGTAGCCAACTTGTAGGAGTCTCCGAAGTTTACGCCTGCATTTTACAATGGGATGCAGGGGCGGTCCGCCCAGAAAGGGACTTGGGGCAGTGCCCCACTTAACATTTAATGTTAATATTTTTTCAGTATTTGAATATCGAAGAATATTAATAAGATATATTCTTTTTATTTATTCCCTATTCCTATTGTGATATTCATACAGTATTTGGATATTTTGCTTCGTTTCTGGAAGTCAAGCAGCACTCCTATACAAGGTGTATCTAAATTGGTGTCAAATATTTCGGGGATGTGTTCGTAACACAAAAACATTACAAAAGGTTCATATGAACATTGGTCTCAAAATAATTTATTTCAGAGTTACAAGATAAAATTTAATGTTACAAAAATTGCTCGAAGTGGCTTCCTCCTGATTCGATGTATCCCCTAAACCTGCGTTACATGCTCTGGCATACTCTGTTGGAAATTCCTGGAGTGTTTCGTATTTTGTGAAATTCAGTTTGGATACGCTCTCAAAATATCAACATGAAGTACAGGAGTCGCATAAACCAGGGACTTTAAATGTCCCTAGACGAAGAAATCCATTGGATTCAAATCAGGCGATCGAGCACGCCATGCAATGAATCCCCTTCGACCAATACATCTTTAGGGAAATCGATCATTAAAAAATTACGAACTGTCAGACTGAAATGAGCTGGAGCAGCATCGTGTTAAAACACATTCGTTGGATGACTTCCAGAAGCACATCATCAATTAAATGATGCAAATTATTTCGTTCTGTTCACTCACAGAATACATTTTCTTCGGTTTTCTTTGCTCTACAAAATACAAACAAACAAAAAACCTCAAACAATCAGCGGTCAATGAAGGGACAAATCCTTTAATAACTCCCTAACGAATGGTTTTCAGACCCATGTTCTTATCAACTTTTTTAATTGTTTTGATGTTAAGAACACGTCCCCAAAATATTTGACACCAATTTAGATACACTCTGTATAGAACTGTGGAGCCTGCCTTCATCCTGGAATGTAGGCTGACCCGTCTTGATGAAAGTGCTTTGTGTTGGGATCTGAGAGGTGGATGGCGGGGTTATGCGAAAATGTTTGGGGGACTCTCTGCAGGACCCCACTGTGCCTGTCTGTCTAGACAGAGAAAGAAACCTACCCCTCATCTCTGTCATTTTGAAGAAGGGACGAGTTTCTGACCAACGAGCACAGAATGCAGTGCTCGTTGTTTCTGACCGTCCACTTACCCACCCTATGGAGCGGAACTTTAACGACATCCAGATTTGTTGTCAGGCAGCCATATCAACTTTACAGTTCCATTGTGTGTTTACTAGAGTAACGAGTGAATCACACCTGTTTTAGTGCTTGTAGTGCGAACGAAAGGTTTGTGTGTATATGGGTAATTACAATAGGCTATAATTGTGAACAATGTATAGTGTAAATAAGTGTACCATTTTTTCCAAAGCGATATGAAGAAAAATTATAAATAGAAAGGTTGGGACCCGATAGGGAGACTTAAATACAGGGACATCATTTTATTTTTACTTCAATTTTTATTGTACCTGAGTTTTTGAATGTACTTCACTCCCACCCCCTCTACTAGTAAACTTACAATCGTTCTCCACACAGAGCCAAGGCCGCGTATGCAGTACTGAGTTAGTGAGTATATTACGTTCCAGAAATATGTTCACGTTTTCCAGTGACGAAAGAGCTTTCAATATTGAATCATATTTTCGCACAGGTACTGTCGTCCGTTTGCCTACGTCACATCCTGGTTTCCCCCACCTGCTTCTGTTCGCCTCTCCGTAAAGTCTAGTAGCTGGGCTGTCTTAGCTCTTTTCTGAAAACATTAATTTCTGTTAGGTATTGGACGTCTACGTAATATTATACAACTGTTTAAAATAACTTAAGTAAAAGGGCCTCGTTAAGTAATTAACTGTCACGTGATTCCCCCCCCCCTTTCTACGACCTTGCGACAAAACCACTTGAACGGACAGTACATAGTATGTCTGAGTAATTTTATCTTTTCGGATCGGGCAGAAGTGAAGATTAAATTTACAGTACGTAAGGTACTCTTTTATAGCGTAGATACAGAATTATTTCAACAGGAGTTACTAGTACGAAGGACGAAACTGGTAATTGGAATTAGGTACAATAGTCTATAGTGCGATAATATGCACAAAAGAACTGAAGCCTGTATCGAAATGAACGGCCACCATTTTGAAAAATGTGTTTAAATATCCATATTATAATTATTTTTCAATTTAACTTCATTCTCTATATTGTACGCTAATGTTCTGTAACAGTACAATATGCACTGCATAATGAATACGTCCGAATGGATAGCTCAATTCGTGAGTAAAAACACTAAGTGTTAATACAATACTGTATTTTGGTTAAACAAAAACCTAATGAAAATTATCAAACTCAAAATCGCGATATTTCCTACTTTACATAAATGGATGAACTACTTTTCTTCCCTCCTATACCTAGTAAAGTGATTTGTATTTTACGCCAAAATCATCGAACTCCAGTCTTGGAAGGGGGAGCAAGCTGTGTTTCCGGTTCTAGACCTTTAATCCAAAGATATAGCCAGGTTAATATTAAAAAATGTTAGTAAAAATAAAATGATGTCTCTGTATAACTCAGTTAGTGAATAAACGATTGGGTAAACTCACTAATCAGCGTTTCAATAAGGAATGATACACCAAAAAATGTTCCTGGTTATGTGGATGTCCAGTAAAAAAAGAATTTTTTTTTTTCCATGCATATTTTTCGGAGGCGAAAGTAGTTGGATAAAAGTAGGGTAACCGACATGAAACATTTATCTGAAAGGATTTCTAAGCTCGAATCTTCAAAATTGATATAAAAATGCTACTGTTACTTGGCACTTATAGGCAACGTCAACATAGGTACTCAACTTCACACTGCGTATTAGCAATCTGTAAGACTTTACAATCAAGAAGTAAATAAAAACAGGCACATTATTTCGAAAATGATTGACTGCATACAATTTTGTGGTATGTTTGAACTCGCAATGCGTGGACATGACGAAACACAAGAATCACAAAATCGCGGTATTTTTCTAGGCTTAGTGAATTTCATTTCGGAACTAGATACATTGTTGAGCGACCATCTAAATAATTCTACAGTATTCAATGTTGACAGTAGAAAAATGATCTTTGCCAGATTCCAACAAGAAAACTATTGATAGATTTGCGCAACTGAAAACCAGACGAATGAATTTCTTGTACAAATAAGTTGTTAGTGTAATTTAATATAAATAGTGCAAATAATGTTAACTGTGAACATATTACCGGTATTAGTTACGTGGACAAGTATTTCATAAATTACAAGATCAAGGGGGGAAGAATACAACGAAAGGAGAAACACATTGAAGGTGAGGCTGTGCTAATTGTTTAAAATACATCGTAGCAGACCAGATTTATTTAACATAAACAATTTGTTTATCGTGACACAGTTTATGCATGTATAAATTTGTAATTAAATATATAGGTCTAATTAAATATATATACATAAATTGGGCCTAATTAGACAACGATTAATAATAATAATAATAATAATAATAATAATAATAATAATAATAATAATAAATACCAGTAATAATTTTGCATGAATATGAACGCAGACCTATTGCGTGAATAAACGAATTCAAAATACATTATTGAGGTGCACCACCAAAAAATATATGCACGAGCCGCCACTGATGGGATGATACTAGGCTTACAGTAAACTCTGGATTAACTGGGATGTTTCTTATCTAGGATGATCCATAGTGAAAAAAGTACATAGGGCTATGAATATATAATCTATGTATAAAATAAGAAAGTAGAGGAACCTTGACTCCAAAAATCCATTTCTTGAATAATGTCTTTATTCATTCATAGTGTGCTGTCTAAGGATAGATCTTTCACTGCAAACCCAGCATTCTCCGGCCTTTCCTATTTTCTGCCTTCCTCTTAGTTTCCACATATGATCCATATATCTCAATATCATCTATTAGGCCTATTTGATATCTTCTTTTGCCCCGAACTCTTCTCCCGTTCACCATTCCTTCCAGTACATCCTTCAGTAGGCATTTAGATAGGACACATGAAGACTTTAAGCTACTGCTCTGTTTACCGTGGAAAATACAGCACTACATATTATGCGTGTTCTACGTGATATCTTGAAGGCCATTCGATGTCTTTACTATGAGAGAGAGCAAAGAGAATTCCCATGCAATATATTGTAAAGGGTGTATATAAGAGTTGTCTTTTGTTTGTATTAAAGGGGAGACAAAAATCTGAGGACCGAAAGTCTGTTGGAAGTTATCATAAACAGAAATTCGTATTAACCGAATAAAAATCCAATAAAATAACTGTTTTGAGACGGTTCGGGGAAAATTGTTCGTATCAAGGAGATGTTCGTCTTAACCGAGTTCGTATCTGCGAAGGTTTACAGTTAACATATCACAGTATTCATAAAACACACTCGAGACGAAACAAAAACACAAGCATAACACTATCTTGTTTCGATCTCGGCCCAGGTCGATGGCATTTATGTGTGCTTAAATGCGACAGGCTCATGTCAGTAGATTTACTGGTCATGTAAAAGAACTCCTGCGCGACAAAATTCCGGCACATACCGGCGACGCTGATATAACCTCGGCAGTTGCGAGCGTAGTTAAATAAAATATAAAAAGCAACAAACAACTATCGTGTCTATCGCTACTGTTTCTAATAACCAATTTTGACAGAACACCAGAGCTCCGTGTGAGTATAACACTCTCGCGCACACGAGCGACCTCGCGAAACGTGCTACGCGTAAAGGCTGGTTCACAATAAACTGGGAACAGAAACGACAACGAGAACGGAAATATTGTTAAATGCATTTATGTTAACAGTACTTCTGTTCTCGTTCTCTTTGTCTTTTCCGTTCCCGGTTTATTGTGAACCAGCCTTAAGGACTGTTTATGTATCTCGTAGCGAGCGCGATGGAGGGATGAGTGTACTGAGGAAGAGTTGAACAATTATTATTGGAAAAAATCGCAATAAATAAACAAATAAAATTATGTCCCATCTGATTAATTTGCAGTGTCGTAGTAGTAGAAGTAAACCTGTGTGTACGAGTACGAGGAATTTATTCCTAGAAACATAGAGAGTATCTAAAGCATGTTACTTAAGGAAATTAATTGAATCTTTCTGGCAAACGAAATTAAGAAACTACAAGAGCTTACAGTTTCTTCCAACAGAATAAAACAGGATCAGTCAGACAGGCTAGCTGTTAGCAACGATCCCCACAATAGGTTTTTACCTGAAGTCGAAGAGAGATCCACTCTTCGAAACGTTGTTATAATTTTGACAATTAACAATGGAAAAAGTGGAAACAGTTCAATAGAATATAGCAAGACCAATAATTCTTATTCAATCGCAGTAAATAGATATTTAATATGGCTTTCACTCTGCCTAAGTCTAAATGTACTAAAACAGTAGGATTAAAAATAACATTTCTTTCATAAAAACAATTAGTGAATATTTTTCTTTTCGTTTCGATTTTCGCAGGGGTCATACTGACTCTAATTTAATGGACACTTAAAACATTGGTATTGCATTACAAAACAATTTCTTTTGTCTCTTCGAACAGTAAAACATCAAGGTCTGTGTGTCTTCAAAACTAATTTATGGAAGAATGGGCTTTGTTTGTTTCTTAATTTATTTTTGCAATATTCGGATTAAGATATTTTAATGCTGCAAACAGTAAAACAGCTTTAAATTTTATATCCTTCACGTCTGCTCTCAGTGTTAGCTTCAATGTAGAGAAGAACTCTTCACAAACATATGTACTAAAAACATGGACAGTACATAGCCTGCAAATTACATAGTGTTGTTTTAAATTATGTTTTCTGAATATCACGTGCTTATTGCATATTATATATATATATATATATATATATATATATATATATATTTATTTATTTATTTATTTATTTTGCTAATAATTATAACATAACATATATATAGAAAAAACTTTAGCTCGCCCCTGAAAGAGGAGAACTCGTGCTCAGGGGCGGAATCCTGAATTGAAATTAATAAGTATACAATACAATTTATCTTATGTCTACTATGCAATTATAGTATATAAATTTAAATTTACAATTTTTCAATTTTTATAAAATCCATACATAACTTTTTAAATTTAATACTAGAACTATTAGAATTGACAAAATTAGGATATTTAAATATAAATTTGTTATATATTCTTGGGCCTAAATTACTATTATGATTAAATACTGTAACAGTGTTGCATTTTGGTTCAAAAATCTTCAAGAATTCATACCTTTTATTTCATAACTATGAGAATACAATTCAAAATTATTTCGATTTTTATGTATGAATTTTATTAATACAATATAATAAATTTGTCTTACGTTAAGTACATTAAAGTCTAAAAACAAATTTTGAGATGGAAAATCAATAGGTTTATGAAGACATATTTTAATTATTTTCTTCTATAATAAATAAAGTGGATTAAAATTGGATTTAAATGAGCTACCCCATCCTATAATTCCATACCGGTACATAATTACCGATTGAAATAAAGTTAAATATATTGTGCGTAATAAACTTATTGACAAGTAATTCCTCAATAAAACAAAATAATATACTATTTTACGTAATTTATTACAAAGGTAATTAATGTGTTGGTTCCATTTTAAATGATTATCGAAAATTATGCCTAAATACTTAACTTCAGAGGACTCTTTAATAATCTCTTTATATTGGGCATTGCCCCATTTTATATTCCCAGAAGGAATGTCACCAACCACTAGGGGTTAAAACGGTTTGGAGATTTACGCTTCTCTCCTTCCTCACAGTTTCTCCCTCGTGGGATGCGGTTGCTATCAGTGGAGCGCGTACGAGCGAATTACGGACTACTACTAACTCCTTCCGTTCAACTTGTTCATACGCGCGCCTATTGCCGTTCCTGGTGTAGGTAATATTATATAATGTATTTAGCAAGACACACCAAAAGCCTAAACTAACTTCACCTAACTTCTCACAAATTTCCATACATCAGAACTAAGAAAAATGCAAGTTGGAAGTTTCAGTGTCGTGTCCTGTAGAAAAGTCCGTGTACGTCAGCATGCAGCATGCCATGCCACAGTAGCCCAACACTGTAGCAGTGCTTCACATGGACCCATAGGCGGAGTTATGGGGGGAAATTAGGGGCACTATCCTCCCAAACTTGACCGAAATTGTTCTCTCTCCGCCTATGCGTGGACCCAGGCCTGTGGCTGTAACTGGTGGAGTTCTGCATCATGGCTAACAATGCTGTATTGCACTATCTGACCGGAATATTACTTCTTTGTAATATTGGAATATTTGCCACAACCGACCAGTGCACCGGATTTGTTTTGTTATCCCTTAGGTAGAACAGCAGAATCAACTGGTGTACCGCCTGGACAGTGCTTTCTATAGCACGCAACAGCGAAGCCTTTTTTGACGAAAATATGGAAGCTGTCTCCCTGCTCACCCGATTCCAATCCCACAGGTGAAGAAAGAAATGATGAAGTGGCCTAGAAATCAACGCAGGACAAAGGATGCCTTCTGGCTCAAATTCAAGAAGCCTTGGATACAGTATCGACATTTGATTTCATCCATGCCTCGAAGGTTCAGGCAAGTAATTCGGCCTGGCAGGTCACTTACTCTCTATTAGAAGAATGTTTTCTTGTTGTTTTTCATAGAAGACTAATTATTTTTGTTGGGATTTGTTTCTTCATTATTTATTTTCATTAGCATTAGATGGAAAAAAAAAAAAAGAAACAGCTTAGCTTTCGTTTTTGTGTGTGCACATTAGGGTGTATCGAAAAAAATTAAATTACGAAATTATAAAATATTTAGTGCAGAAAAGTTGCACAATTGTGCACAAAAAAATTACAGCAATAGAATAAATTTTCACAGAGATGCAGAGCCTTCCAAATGTTATAGTACTCACTAAAAACTTGAAAAAAATTACATTCTGTAATAGTGAATATTAAGGACGTTCAGATGTTATAAATGTTTGTATAGATGACTGAATAGACACTTCCAAACTGGCAATGCAATATACTTCAAATCAAGGTGCGTATTGTGTACAGGGAGGGAGAGGGTGGTTATAATTTCTGCTTTCTGTCACAATTTCCCTGATTTCTATTCGTTAGCTTCTCTTGAGCCTTTGCTTGTAGTGCATTGTATGTGTGTTTTGAGTGTTGCGTATTATTTCTAATGGCGAAATCTTCACCAGTAAAATCAAGAAAGAAGAATCTATCAGAGCGGAGGATAGTTTTGGTGCCCCAAAGTAATTGGATAACCAAACACTCCTGACTTAGCGAGATGTAATAAGGTATTATCTCTTAACGCGCATAGAATTAAAAGGTGAAGGAAGTAAAGAATCTGCGCTTCGATCCCTGTTATTCATTTCCATGAAAACAATAACGGATGTGATATTAAATTATCATAAAAAAGTGAAGAATTTATTAAAAACAAGAAAAAGCAGGAAATCTAATGAATCTAAACTGGACTGTATTAGACGTAACAGCCTAAGACTATTTGATATTGCAACATGCAAATGCCTTGACTTTGCGAACTGGAAATGCGAAAAATACCAGAAAAAAAAAAAGAAAGAAATTTCCTGGTCAAGCAGACATGTAGAAAAATGACGATTGAAAGTCTGGACAATGTAGCCTAGTAAAAAAAAAAAAAAAAAAAAAAAAAAAAAAAAAAAAAAAAAAAGAGGAAAAAAGATTCATGAAATGTAAAGAAAAGAAGAGCTGCCATCTATTTCTCCAAAATGTGCCGTACAACAGAACAGCTCATCGGGAGAAATTAATTCTTCGGATTTCACTTAGAAATACCAGCTTAAATCTATATCAAGACCTGCAAATTGAAAATGCACTTCGCAGTTGAGAATTCCTCTGCCAGAAGTTTTTAAAATTACCTATAAAATGGGTTACCAGTAAGAAAAGTAGTGGCAATTGCCTCTGCAGTGTTAGATCTTAAACCAGTATCTAAAGAGAACGAAAGCAAATTAATACATAAAAAGAAAATTCAATGAGAGGTAAAGTAAATTGTAGTGCTGTCCTTAGAAACGAATTAAAAGAAACAAAATTATCTCAGGGTATTTATTTCTATGGAAAGAAAGAAGTCGTCAGCAGCCACTTCCCAGTGGTAAGTTACTGGTTGTTACAGTCTGTAAATATTGTTAAGAGTTCTGTTCAGTTATGTGGGTACCAGGGGCGTATTTTGCGGACTACCGGGGCTACCGGCGGTAGCCCAAGGAAATTATAAGAGAAAAAGTTTATAATATAACATAATGTAATAATTTTGTATTACTGTATTAGTTTTACCACAGTAATTAAAATTAAAGTAATTGTTAGATTTATATGCGCTCTCTGCTCTCGAAAAGAAACAAGTTGTCAAGGCGGCATCACTGGAGAAACCGCTGCTACGAAGAGTAGCCTGTGACCGTTCCGCTCACGTCGCACAACTCCCCGTCCCCCCGCTCTCTTCTTTTTCCATCTTGCACTGTAGGCGGGTGAGTTGCCGCTCTCGTGATCGGTTTCTTGGAAGGCGCCAAGCAACAATATGCTTTGTACGCTAGCTCATTAATGTGATTGTGTTCTTGCAGTGCAGTATTTTAAATTTGTGATTTGTTCGAGTGTCTAAGACTTATATTAATTGTGAATTATTAAGTTTTTAATTTCCCAATTAAGTGATATTGTGAAAAATATGGCAGAACAAGTTTCTGGAGAGGTTTGTTTTGAAAATGACTGTGTAATAGAAGGTTTATTAAAAGTGCCTTTTAACCGTCGTACATACAACGAGAAAGTTGAAATTGTGAAAATGGAAAGACCAACTCCTGAGTTAAATTTGTCCATGGACGTAAAAGAAAAACAGCGTGAGTACACACGCCATTTCGCTTCAACATCATATGGTAAGTGGAATTGGTTGTGTGGTAGTTCTAAACTGTCTAAACTGTCTAAACTATTTTGCTGGCCATGTTTGTTATTTAGCCGCGAAACTAATGTGTGGTCAAAAGAGGGGTTTTCTAATATGAACTCCCTTCGAACGGCAGTCCTAAAACACGACAAATCAAAAGCTCATATTTATAGTAGCATGAACTTTGCAAACTTTGGGAAGACAAGAATTGATTTACAGCTAGATAAGCAAAAAGTTCTACACATCAACCAACACAATGCTCTTGTGAAAAAAAAAATCGGGAGATTTTACTGCGTCTTATTAACGCAGTCTGCTTTCTAGGAAAACAAGAATTGGCTTTTCGGGGTCATAATGAGAGTGTGGAATCAGACAATAGAGGAAATTATATTGAATATTTAAGTTCCTTAAGTGAATTTGACCATTTACTGGCCAATCATCTTGAGAGTTCAACAGTATTCCGTGGTACTTCTCCCGCAATTCAGAATGACTTAATATTTGCTATAAGTGAGGTTATGATAAAGAACATAAAATCTGAAATAGAAGAAGCACCTTTTGTGGCCATTGTTGTTGATGAAACAAGTGACTGCTCTAATCAGAGTCAATTGTCCACTGTTTTAAGATACGTCGACAATACTGCCAATGTTCAAGAACGGTTTATAGGATTCACAAATGTCAGTTCGGACAAAACTGCTGCTGCTTTGTTTCAGCATGTGGAAGGTGTTATAGCAGAATACAATGTCGGCAATAAGTTAATTGCACAGACATACGATGGTGCTTCAGTTATGGCGGGAAATATTAATGGCTTAAAAACAAAAGTTCAAGAAAAGTATCCCAAGCACTATTTGTCCATTGTTACAGCCATGTTCTCAATTTAGTTTTGCAACAAACTACTTTATCCATTCCAGAATGCCGCATTTTTTTTCAAAACACTGTCGGGTTTAGCTGCATTTTTCTCATCATCTCCTAAAAGATCAGAAAAACTCAAGGAATTTATGAAAAAGAAACTCCCAAAAGTAGCACCAACTAGATGGAATTTTACATCTCTGCTTGTAAATACAGTAAAGGAATACAGAGAACAACTGACTGCTTTCTTTGAAAATATCATTTGTAATGACTCTGAAGAAAACTGGGATGATGATGTAATTGTGCAGGCTCAAGGATATTTGTATTTTTTCACACAGTTTCAGAATATATTGCTTCTTGAAGTCTATGCTAGAGTGTTCGCACATACAGATGTGCTCTACAATATTCTTCAGACAAAAAGTCTAGACATAGCATACTGCTTGCAAGAGGTATCAAAGTTAAAACATACTATATCCGAGTTCAGACGTAGTGGGTTTCCGTCCATATGGAGTAATATGGAAAATGAAAATTCTTCAGACAATACAATGGAACCACCATTAAAGCGAAGAAAAGGAGATGATGAATTGAAATACAGGCAGCTGTACTACAGCATACTAGATCGTATGCACATGGAAATTACTGACAGATTTTCTGATTATGGAAAGCTTCAGTTCACACATCTTCTAGATTCTCACAAATTTTCTGCTTATAGAGAAAACTTCCCGAATGAGGCACTAAACAAATTATTTCAGTCCTATAACAGTCACTTTGATCAAGTACGTTTGAAAAATGAATTAAGTGTAATATATTCAGCAGAAGTCTTTGATTTTTCGAACAAACCTATCCATGAAAACCAGCTGAACCAAGTTATTCCTGAAGTCCTTAAATTGGCAACATTAATTGTGACAATACCAGCTATGTCAGCATCGGTAGAAAGAACATTTTCTGCGTTGAAGAGAATAAAATCCTACTGTAGATCAACTCATACACAAGAACGTTTATCCGGCTTGGCACTGATGTCAATTGAAAAGTCATTTCTACAGAAACTTCGCAAGCGGCCCAACTGTAATTTCAATGACGAAGTCATCAAAGTATTTTCGTCCCAATCAAGACGTCTGGAATTCACATATAAATAGGTAAGGAATTTTATTATAGGGTTTTTAAAATATATTTTGTGTAATAATAGGGTCAGTGGTAGCCCAGACCCTTAAACCAGTATACGCCACTGGTGGGTACTTAAGTAATATTAACATTTTTAAAGTATGTGACAGAAAATTAAAAAAATATATATTAACATTACAGTCTGTAGCAAGCAAAGAACTGCGAAGTTATTTAAATATAGACTACGATAAAATTCTTAAAATTTAAAGCTAAAGCGCCCTGGCTAGAAATTTTTTTAGTATGAACACAAAATTTGGTAGAGACAATAATTAACTCATAAGACAACTTTTTAGACACCCACTTTTTTAATTTCATAAAAAAAAATTTTACCACCGATTTCGATACACCCTAGTGCATATAAATGCCACAACTTCAATGATTTAAATGTTAAAAAAAATACAATAACAGGCATGCTAAAGGTGTTTTGTTAAACAAAAAACAGAAGTAAGATCGACACACCAAAAGCCTAAACAAACCCCACCTACCATCTCACAAATTTCCATACATCAGAACTAAGAAAAATGCAAGTTGGATGTTTCAGTGTCCTGTCCTGTAGAAAGGTCCGTGTACATCAGCATCCCATGCTACAGATGCCCAACACTGTACCAGTGCACCACATGGACCCATAGGCGGAGTTATGAGCGGGGGCATGTGGGCACAGTCCTCCCAGACTTCACCGAAACGGTTCTCTCTCTGCCTATGCATGGACACAGGCCTGTGGCTCTAACTTGTGGATTTCTGCATCATAGCTAACAATGCTGTGAGTATTGCATTATCTGACTGGAATATTTGTCATAACCGACCAATGCACCAGATTTGATTTGTTACCCCTTATATAGAACAGCAGAATCAACTGGTGTACAGCCTGGACGGTGCTTTCTATAGCAACAGCGAAGCCTTTTTTGTCGAAAATGTGGAAATTGTCTCCCTGCTCACCCGATTCCAATCCCATTGAAAATGTACGGCCAGATGTGAAAAAAGGAATGATGTCGAAGTGGTCTATAAATCAACGCAGGACAAAGGACGCCTTTTGGCTCAAATTCAAGAAGCCTGGGATACAGTATCGACATTTGATTTCATCCATGCTTCGAAGATTCAGGCAAGTATTTCGACCTGGCAGGTCACATACTCATTATTAGAAGAATGTTTTTCGTTGTTTTTTTCATATAAGACTATTTACTTTTGTTGGAATTTGTTCCTTCATTATTTACTTTCATTAGTGATAGATGGAAAAAAAGCTTATCTTTCCTTTTTGTGTGTGCAGATCAATACCAAAACTTCAATGATTTAAATGTTAAAAAGATATAACAACCGGCATGCTAAATGTGTTTTGTTAAATAAAAATAGAAGTAAGATGGACACACCAAAAGTCTAAACTAACCTCACCTAACTTCTCACATATTTCCATAAGTAAGAAAAATGCAAGTTGGAAGTTTCAGTGTCGTGTCCTGTAGAAAAGTCCGTGTACGTCTGCATGCCATGCCACAGATGCCCAACACTGTAACAGTGCATCACGTGGACCCATGGGCGGAGTCATGGGGGCATGGAGTGGGCACTGTGCTTCCAAACTTGGCAGAAACGGTTCTCTCTCCGCCTATGCGTGGACCCAGGCCTGTGGCTGTAACTGATAGAGTTCTTCATCATAGCTAACAATGCTGTGAGTATTGTATTGTGTGACCGGAATTTGTAGCGATGGAATATTTGTCATAACCGAGAAAAGCACCGGATTTGTTTTGTTACCCTTTAGGTAGAGCAACAGATTCAACTGGTGTACCACCTAGATGGTGCTTTCTATAGCACGCAACAGCGAAGCCTTTTTTGACTAAAATGTGCAAACTGTCTCCCTGCTGAACTGATTCCAGTCCCATTGAAAATGTATGGCCAGAGGTGAAGAAAGGAATGATGTTGAAGTGGCCTGCAAGTCAACGCAGGACAAAGGATGCTTTCTGGCTCAAATTTAAGAAGTCTGGGATACGGTATCGACATTTGGCTTCATCCATGCCTCGAAGATTCAGGCAAGTAATTCGACCTGGCAGGTCACATACTCTCTATTAGAAGAATGTTTTTTTTTTTTTTTTGTTTTTTTTTTTCATACAAGACTATTTATTTTTGTTGGGATTTGTTCCTTCATTATTTATTTTCATTAATAATAGATAGCTTGTCTTTCGTTTTTGTGTGTGCACATCAATGCCACAACTTCAATGATTTAAACGTTAAAAGTATTCAATAACCGGCATCCTAAAGGTGTTTTGTTAAATAAAAATATAAATACGATAACACCAAAAGCCTAAACTAACCTCACCTAACTTCTCACAAATTTCTATACATCAGAACTAAGAAAAATGCTAGTTGGAAGTTTCAGTGCCATGTCCTGTAGAAACATCCGTATACGTCTGCAAGCCATGCCACAGATGCCCAACAGTAACAGTGCATCACGTGGACCCATAGACGGAGATATAGAGGGCATGGGGGGCAATGTCCTCCCAAACTTGACCGAAACGGTTCTCTCTCCGCCTATGCGTGGACCCAGGGCTGTGGCTGTAACTGATGGAGTTCTGGATCATAGCTAACAATGCTGTGAGTATTGCATTGTCTGACCGGAATATTACTTCTTTGTAGTATGGGGATATTTGTCATAATGGACCAATGTACCGGATTTGTTTTGTTACCCCTTAGGTAGAGCAACAGATTCAACTTGTGTACCGCTTGGACGGTGCTTTCTATAGCACGCAACAGTGAAGCCTTTTTTGTCGAAAATGTGGAAGCTATCTCCCTGCTCACCCGATTCAAATCACATTGAAAATGTACGGTCACAGGTGAAGAAAGGAATGATGTCGAAATAGCCTGGAAATCAACGCAGGACAAGGATGCCTTGTGGCTCAAATTCAAGAAGCCTTGGATACGGTATCGACATTTGATTTCATTCATACCTCGAAGATTCAGGCAAGTAATTCGACTTGGCAGGTCACATAATCTCTATTAGAAGTTTTTTTTTTTTTTTTTTTCCATATATGACTATTTATTTTTGTTGGGATTTGTTCCTTCATTATTAATTTTCATTAGTATTACATGGAAAAAAGTAAAGCTTACCTTTCATTTTTGTGTTCACATCAATGCCAAAATTTCAGTGATTTAAATTTAAAAGAAATACAATAACCTGCAAGCAAAAGGTGTTTTTTAAACAAAAAATAGAAGTAAGATGGACACATCAAAAGCCTAAACTAACTTCACCTAACTTCTCACAAATTTCCATACATCAGAACTAAGAAAAATGCAAGTTGGAAGTTTCAGTGTCATGTCCTGTAGAAAAGTCCATGTACGTCAGCATACTGTGCCACAGATGCCCAACACTGTACCAGTGCATCACATGGACCTATAGGCGGAGTTATGGTCTGGGGCATGAGGGGGCACATTCCTCCCAAACTTGACCGAAACGGTTCTCTCTCTGCCTATGCGTGGACCCAGACCTGTGGCTCTAACTTGTAGACTTCTGCATCATGGCTAACAATGCTGTGAGTATTGCATTGTCTGACCGGAATTTGTAGTGTTGGAATATTTGTCATAACCGGCCAATGGACATGATATGTTTTGTTACCCCTTAGGTAGAACAGCAGAATCAACTGGTGTACCGCCTGGACAGTGCATTCTATAGCACGCAAAACGAAGCCTTTTTTGACGAAAATGTGCAAACTGTCTCCATGTTCACCCGATTCCAGTCCCATTGAAAATGTACGGCCAGAGGTGAAGAAAGAGATGATGTTGAAGTGGCCTGCAAGTCAATGCAGGACGAAGGACGCTTTCTGGCTCAAATTTAAGAAGCCTGGTTTACAGTATCGACATTTGATTTCATCCATGCTTCGAAGATTCAGGCAAGTAATTCGACCTGGCAGGTCACATACTCTCTATTAGAAGAATGTTGTTTCCCCCCCCCCCCCCATACAAGACTATTTACTTTTGTTGGGATTTATTCCTTCATTATTTATTTTCATTAGTAATAGATGTAAAAAAAAAGCTTGTCTTTCGTTTTTGTGTGTGCACATCAATGCCACAACTTCAATGATTTAAACGTTAAAAGTATTCAATAACCGGCATCCTAAAGGTGTTTTGTTAAATAAAAATATAAATACGATAACACCAAAAGCCTAAACTAACCTCACCTAACTTCTCACAAATTTCTATACATCAGAACTAAGAAAAGTGCTAGTTGGAAGTTTCAGTGCCATGTCCTGTAGAAACATCAGTATACGTCTGCAAGCCATGCCACAGATGCCCAACAGTAAGAGTGCATCACGTGGACCCATAGACGGAGATATGGAGGGCATGGGGGGCAATGTCCTCCCAAACTTGGCTGAAACGGTTCTCTGTCCACCTATGTGTGGACCCTGGGCTGTGGCTGTAACTGATGGAGTTCTGGATCATAGCTAACAATGCTGTGAGTATTGCATTGTCTGACCGGAATATTACTTCTTTGTAGTATGGGGATATTTGTCATAATGGACCAATGCACCTGATTTGTTTTGTTACCCCTTAGGTAGAGGAACAGATTCAACTTGGGTACCGCTTGAACAGTGCTTTCTGTAGCACACAACAGCAAAGCTTTTTTTTTGACGAAAATATGGAAGCTATCTCCCTGCTCACCCGATTCAAATCACATTGAAAATGTACGGTCACAGGTGAAGAAAGGAATGATGTCGAAATAGCCTGGAAATCAACGCAGGACAAGGACGCCTTGTGGCTCAAATTCAAGAAGCCTTGGATATGGTATCGACATTTGATTTCATCCATGCCTCGAAGGTTCAGGCAAGTAATTCGGACTGGCAGGTCACATAATCTCTATTAGAAGATTTTTTGTTGTTTTTTTCATATAAGACTATTTTTGTTGCGATTTGTTCCTTCATTATTAATTTTCATTAGTATTACATGGAAAAAAGTAAAGCTTACCTTTCATTTTTGTGTTCACATCAATGCCAAAATTTCAGTGATTTAAATTTAAAAGAAATACTATAACCTGCAAGCTAAAGGTGTTTTTTAAACAAAAAATAGAAGTAAGATGGACACATCAAAAGCTTAAATTAACCTCACCTAACTTCTCACAAATTTCCATACATCAGAACTAAGAAAAATGCAAGTTGGAAGTTTCAGTGTCGTGTCCATGTACGTCAGCATGCCGTGCTACAGATGCCCAACACTGTACCAGTGCATCACGTGGACCTACAGGCGGAGTCATGTGGTGGCATGGGGGGCACAGCACTCCCAAACTTGACCGAAACTGTTCTCTCTCCGCCTATGCGTGGACCCAGACCTGTGGCTGTAACTGGTGGACTTCTGCATCATAGCTAACAATGCTGTGAGTATTGCATTGTGTGACCGGAATTTGTAGTGTTGGAATATTTTTCATAACCGGCCAATGAACAGGATTTGTTTTTTTTCCCCTTAGGTAGAACAATAGAATCTATGGGTGTACCACCTGGATGGTGCTTTCTATAGCACATAACAGCGAAGCCTTTTTTTGACGAAAGTGTGGAAACTGTCTTCCTGCTCACCCAATTCCAATCACATTATAAATGTATGGCCAGAGATGAAGAAAGAAATTATGTGGAAGTGACCTGCAAGTCAACACAGGACAAAGGACAGCTTGTGACTCAAATTCAAGAAGCCTGGGATACAGTATCGACATTTGATTTTATCCATGCCTCGAAAGTTCTGGCTAGTAATTCGTCCTGGCAGGTCACATACTCTCTATTAGAAGAATTTTTTTTCCATAAAGACCCTTTATTTTTGTTGGGATTTGTTACTTCATTAGGCCTATTTATTTCCATTAGTATTAGATGAAAAAAAATTAAAAAAAAACTTATCTTTCGTTTTTGTGTGTGCACATCAATGCCAGAACTTCAAAACAAAAAATGGAAGTAAGATGGAGGCAGGATTCGACCCTACAACTTTACAATTAGTACAGTAGCACTTCAGGACTTTAAACCCCACAGCCACGGGAAGACTAGGTCGAGTGTTTTTATGGGTATATTACACGTGCTCTTTGTGCATGGGGAGACCGCAAAGGATCAAAGGACAACATAAAACTTTCTAATACGGATGCTTCCAAAGCCTGCTGATCGCTCATTAGTTTCTCGAACCATAGCATATTCTTTGTCTTACGGTGTGCTATGGAAATTAGAAAATTTCGAGTTGGAATTTCAGTGTCACGTTCTATAGATAATCCCCTGGACGTCAATTTACCCACATGCTCTGTACAAGAATAGTTTTAATATTGATTGAAAACAGCTGTAATAATAATGAGATATAAACGGGTTGAATAATTAATACATTGGTTTATAGGCCGCGTTTGAGCAAAGAAGCATTAATTTGTGATACGTGGGTCTATGAAGGTAATTAATGGCTCTCAGCTACAGTAATGGGTTCTATGAATAGTTCAACTGCATGTGAGGATTTGATCACCGGTTTTTCTTTTCGTACTCTTTCTTAATGTCGTAGTCTGATAGCAGTGATTCTAAAAGGTTAATACTACTTTAAAACTGAAATATGTAAGCGATAAAACATACTAGGTAGATCAGAAAGTAACGCATATTTCACTTCACTTAGTATATGCAAGACATACCAAAAGTCTAAACTGACCTAACATAATCTGTCACAGATTCGTATATGAAAGACTTATCAAAGAAGGCAGACATAACGGCTCGGTGAGAGAAGTCTCTGTATGATATGTATGGAATGTATGGTATGTTATGGTATGGTATGGTATGCTGTGGTATGGTATGTATGGTATGGTATGTTGTGGTATGGTATGTATGGTATGGTATGTTGTGGTATGGTATGGTATGGTATGGTGTGGTGTGGTGTGGTGTGGTGTGGTGTGGTATGCATGTATGCCTATGTGTTTATTCACATTGCAAATGAGTAAATACCCGGTGGCAGTGGTGACTAATGTTGCTCAATAATGACAATAATAATAGTAGAAGCGATCATGATTTTAAAATCAAATGTAGGAAACAAAGAACGAATTTCGACTTATCGATGATTATTAATACGTAAAGTACATATAATTTGGTCGGGACTTAGAAAATTCGAACTGACGTAGGTAAATTCGATATCTAGAAGCAAAATTTTGATCCCAATATCTTAGAATTCTGTAGTGCCTGAGATGAACAGATATTCGTTTTGACGATAGTAGTTTAGTCTTCAGTACTGATATGTCTTGCTGAATGATAAGTACTGTGCTGTGTTCTGTGGGTGAAGTGTTCCAATTACTGGTGGGCTACTTCGCAAAGAGGCAGAAGAATTCGCCAAAGAATTCGGTTACGAAACTTTTCAGAAAGTTATGTCCGGGGAAGGTGCTGCAGTGTCGGAGATGAAGAGGATGAAGAGGAGCTAACCACCTCTGCCCTGATGTTCGGGGAAGATGCTGCAGTGTCAGAGGTAAAGAAGATGAAGAGGATGAAGAGGAGCTAACCACCCCCGCCCTGATGTCCAGGGAAGATGCTGCAGTGTCGGAGGTGAAGAAGATGAAGAGGAGCTAACCACCCCCACCCTGATGTCCGGGGAAGATGCTGCAGTGTCGGAGGTGAAGAAGATGAAGAGGATGAAGAGGAGCTAACCACCCCCGCCCTGATGTCCGGGGAAGATGCTGCAGTGTCGGAGGTGAAGAAGATGAAGAGGATGAAGAGGAGCTAACCACCCCCGCCCTGATGTCCGGGGAAGATGCTGCAGTGTCGGAGGTGAAGAAGATGAAGAGGATGAAGAGGAGCTAACCACCCCCGCCCTGATGTCCAGGGAAGATGCTGCAGTGTCGGAGGTGAAGAAGATGAAGAGGAGCTAACCACCCCCGCCCTGATGTCCGGGGAAGATGCTGCAGTGTCGGAGGTGAAGAGGATGAAGAGGAGCTAACCACCCCCGCCCTGATGTCCAGGGAAGATGCTGCAGTGTCGGAGGTGAAGAAGATGAAGAGGATGAAGAGGAGCTAACCACCCCCGCCCTGATGTCCGGGGAAGATGCTGCAGTGTCGGAGGTGAAGAGGATGAAGAGGAGCTAACCACCCCCGCCCTGATGTCCGGGGAAGATGCTGCAGTGTCGGAGGTGAAGAAGATGAAGAGGATGAAGAGGAGCTAACCACCCCCGCCCTGATGTCCGGGGAAGATGCTGCAGTGTCGGAGGTGAAGAGGATGAAGAGGAGCTAACCACCCCCGCCCTGATGTCCGGGGAAGATGCTGCAGTGTCGGAGGTGAAGAGGATGAAGAGGAGCTAACCACCCCCGCCCTGACGTCCGGAGAAGATGCTGCAGTGTCAGAGGTGAAGAAGATGAAGAGGAGCTAACCACCCCCGCCCTGATGTCCGGGGAAGATGCTGCAGTGTCGGAGGTGAAGAAGATGAAGAAGAGCTAACCACCCCCAATGGTTGCAGTACCAGAGGTAGAGGTACCTGGTAGAGGGGCAGAGAAGGCCTGACGACCTTATCTCTACCAGGTTAAATAAATAAATACTACTAATACCAGTGGATTGCCAGTACAGTACTTATCTTGTAAAACATAATCCTGTATATACAGATAATCTTTGAAGGACATACAGTATGTTATTTTGTAATTTTCGAATGAAATTTCAATGACTCAAAATTTCTGTAAGTAGAACTTTTTTTTTGATCCCGTTGCGATTGGAGAAATCGAGGTCAGACCGATTATTATATAAGAGTAATAATGACACAAAAAAATTTATTATAGAAAATTAAACGAGTTAAAATTTGTTAAAAATTGGATGGCTGCAAAAAAATTACGTTTCAAAGATTTTATAAGAGTATTCATGAGTATTTTCTATTAGAACATAGTATGATATTAATAAATATACCGTAATATGTATGTATGTATGTAAGTATTTAATGCTCAATCAGATTGATTGAACACCATTTGGTTTCTGGCAGACCAGGTCAAAGTCTCCATAGAAGATTTAAAATTTACAAGTTTTTTTACAAACATTTAAATGTTCCCAATTCATAATAGAATTTTTCTCATTACAAATGACACACTGAAGTGATGGTAAAATACCCAGTTTTGTATAAATATTCTGCCAGGCAGTCGTGTCCTATCGAACCCGCGACCTTCCGGCTTTGTAGCATTATGTCCTAACCACGACACTACCATGCGCCCCTCATTAATAATGTGTGTGTCATATATGCAGGTTGTAATGGAAAATTAGGTTATTTAACCGTCATTATTAATTATAATAAAGTTACTACTGCCAGTCGGTATTTGGTAATTTGCAGTGTAAATAAATACATAGACTTAAAGCCTAAAATAACCTCTCACAAATGCAAGTTGGAAGTTTCAGTGACATGTGCTATAGAAAAGTCCCTGAACGTCAGCCTGCCGTGCCCCAGATGCTCCATACAAGAATATGACTGCCTTCCCCAACGCTGTGCAGATGTGTCACATTGACCCAGAGCTGTGGCTGTAATTGATGAAGTGCTGCATCGTAACTAACAAAGCTGTGAGTATTGCAGTGTCTTAACAGAATTTACTTCTGTATACTACTGAAATTCTTGATGTAACTGGTCAACTACATTGCACCCGTTTTGTTTTGTTGCCTCTAAGGTGGAACTGCAAAATCAACTGCTGTATCACCTGGACTCAGGCTGCCATGCCCCAGACGCTCTGCAGAAGGATACCTGCGCAGAAGAATATCTCCACAGAAGAATACCTCTGCAGAAGAAAGAAAAATATCTCCACAAAACAAAGAAGAATACTTCCGCAGAAGAAGGAAGAATATCTCCAGAGAAGAATACCTCCGGAGAAGAATACGTGCGCAGAAGAATGCCTCCACAGAAGAAAGAAGAATATCTCCGCAGAAGAAAGAAGAATATCTTCGCAGAAGAAAGAAGAATATCTCCGCAGAAGAAAGTAGAATACCTGCGCAGAAGAATACATGCGCAGAAGAATGCCTCTGCAGAAGAATGCCTCCTCAGAAGAATACCTCCACAGTAGAAAGAAGAATATCTCTGCAGAAGAAAGAAGAATATCTCCGCAGAAGAAAGAAGAATATCTCCGCAGAAGAAAGAAGAATACCTCCGGAGAATAATACCTCCGGAGAAGAATACCTGCACAGAAGAATGCCACTGCAGAAGAATGCCTCCACAGAAGAATGCCTCTACAGAAGAATGCCTCCGCAGAAGAAAGAAGAATATCTCCGCAGAAGAAAGAAGATCTTCGCAGAAGAAAGAAGAGTATCTCCGCAGAAGAAAGAAGAATATCTCCGCAGAAGAAAGAAGAATACATCCGGAGAAGAATACCTCCGGAGAAGAATATCTCCGCAGAAGATATCTACCCAACGCTGTGCAAATCCGTCACGTCGAGCCAATGTTGAGTTCTCCATCGTAACTAACAAAGCTGTGAGTATTGCAGTATCTTACCAGAATGTTACTTCTGTGTACTACTGAAGTCCTTGTAACTGTTCAATTACATTTCACCCATTTTGTTTTGTTGCCTCTAAGGAAGAACTGCAGAGTCAACTGGTTTACCACCTGGACGTCAGGCTGCCGTGCCCCAGGTGGTCCACAGAAGAATATCTCCCCAGAAGAAAGAAGAATATCTCCGCAGAAGAAAGAAGATCTCCGCAGAAGAAAGAAGAATGTCACCACAGAAAGAGTTCTGCATCATAACTAACAAAGCTGTGAGTATTGCAGTGTCTTACCAGAATGTTACTTCTGTGTACTACTGAAGTCCTTGTTGTAACTGTTCAACTACATTTCACCCGTTTTGTTTTGTTGCCTCTAAGGAAGAACTGCAGAGTCAACTGGTTTACCACCTGGACGTCAGGCTGCCGTGCCCCAGGTGGTCCACAGAAGAATATCTCCGCAGAAGAAAGAAGAATATCTCCGCAGAAGAAAGAAGAATGTCACCGCAGAAAGAGTTCTGCATCATAACTAACAAAGCTGTGAGTATTGCAGTGTCTTACCAGAATGTTACTTCTGTGTACTACTGAAGTCCTTGTTGTAACTGTTCAACTACATTTCACCCGTTTTGTTTTGTTGCCTCTAAGGAAGAACTGCAGAGTCAACTGGTGTACCACCTGGATGTCAGGCTGCCGTGCCCCAGGTGGTCCACAGAAGAATATCTCCGCAGAAGAAAGATCTCCACAGAAGAAAGAAGATCTCCGCAGAAGAAAGAAGAATACTTCTGCAAAAGAATATCTCCGCAGAAGAGTACCTGTACCGTAGCGCACAATTCTGTGAGTATTACAATGTCTTACCAGAATATTATTTCTGTGTACTCTTGGTATATTTGTAATATCTGACCAACTACAGTTCACCTGTTTTGTTTTGTTTTGTTGTAGAATCTCTGGTAGAATTGTAGAATCAGCTGGTATACAATCCTGAACGTCAGCCGTGTCCTAAATGCTCCACACAAATACCTGGCGAATGCAGAACAATGCCTGTAACCGATGGACTTCTGCATCAGAGAGGACAGTGCTGTGAGTAGTACAGTGTCTTGCAACAATGTTACCTCTGTATACTATTGGAATATTTGTTATAGCTGTCCAAATATAACGCATCCGTGTTGTTTCGTTACTTCTCAGGTAGAATCACAGAAAAACTTGTTGTACAACCCGGACATCAGCTTGCCATGTCCCATATGGTCCATAAAAGAATTAGACTGCCTGCTCAACGCTGTGCAAAGTGCGCTACGTGGACCCAGAGCTGTGGCTGTGACTGGTGGAATTTGGATCACAGCTCGCATGACTGTGAGTATTACGATGTCTTACTAAAATGTTACTTCAGTGTAATACTGGAATATAACTGTCCAAATATAACGCATCCGTGTTATTTCGTTATCTCTCAGGTACAATCGCAGAAAAACTTGTACAACCTGGACATCAGCTTGCCATGTCTATATGGTCCGTACAAGAATTAGACTGCCTGCTCAATGCTGTGCAAAGTGCACTACGTGGACCCAGAGCTCTGGCTGTGGCTGTGACTGGTGGAATTTGCATCACAGCACCATGACTGTGAGTATTACGATGTCTTACTAAAATATTACTTCTATGTACTATTGGAATATTTGTTATAACTGACTAAACCTCTATGAAATATCTGCGAGCTACATAGTTTTGAGACATGGGTATATTCCTAGGGGAAGAGATTTGAGAATATTCCAGATGTTTTTGGGAATATTCTCAAACTGAGATTTTTTTCACTATTAATAATTTTCTTTACTCTGGCAAATGTTGTATGTTAACCAAAGGACAGCATACAATGTAGCGAGTAATAACAGTAAGCATTCGATAATTCCTGCATTTCATCAGGAAAGTTTTGAACCTGTTCGCTTGTTAAGGAATGAATGAGTCGGTTATCTGCAAGAAGCAGATTTACAGACTGACACATTTGAAAACACAATGCAACAGTTGGGTTTATATTTATTTAAAATAATACTTCTGAAAGCAAAATATATTATCTATCCCTTTTCTTTATTTGCTGCCAAGATAGTAGCTATGTTTGCATTTGGGAACATTTTTCAATTAAAATTGCGTAATAATATTAATGATGATGATGATGATGATGATGATGATGATGATGATGATGACGATGATAATAATAATATTGATGATCCCTTAAAAAGACGAAAACTTACTTGGTAATGGATTAATATTAGCCGATTATTATAATTTCACTATATGTTTTCGACACAGTAAAAAATTAAGATAAATTGAAAGAATATAAATTTTAAACTTAAATACCCAGAGTAAGTAGGTAAATTATGAACAGTTCAGTGAAATCTGAAGAATACTAAATTCTTGTACACCACCATTGATAGATAAATGCCTCCTTTTTCTCTTTGATGCTCCCTGTGTTTAGCAGATTGTATTCAATACCGTTACAACTCTCATCGGCATGATAATCAGTTTGCAGACTTCTGTTTTGAGGTGTCTTTTAGACTGATATCTATATTATTATCTTTTATGTATTACTGTGTGTTTTAATTCCAATCTGAAAAAGATTCAAATTTGGTCTACAGGTATCGAACTAAGTTTCAATAGGATCGCACCTCCAGTAAAATAGTGTCATATGTTGAAAATCACATATTTATTACTTTCGTAAATCATTATTTACAACGCTGTTTTAGTAGTTGGAGGTATGAAATTCGAATAATAAAATAGTAAATTATCAAAGGTTTTGGTGTCCCAGATTCGATTCCCAGGATCGGCTCTCAGTGAATTTTCCTTGAGGAAGAAAAATTGCCTGGGAGTCCAGAGTGTCAGGGATCTTTATGCATTCATATTATACCTGATCATTGTTGAGATTGTAATGGTGATGTGAAGAAATTAATTTTGAGGTGTTCATGGAAGCGCATGTTTTTTTTTTGTTCTACAAAAACTGTTTGGGCACTACATTTCTTCCAATGTACACAAAATTTGCACATTAATATATGAAGGAAAGTCATAAAGTAACATGAAAGGATAATTCCAAGCCTTTTGCGTGAGACAAACTCGATAGCTCAGTGGTAGAGCGCCTGACTGGAAAACAGGATGTCGCAGGTTCCATTCCCGCTCGAGGTTGTGAAATTTTTCTTTCATACCATGGCATGATTGTGACTATAATAGCATTTAAATTCATTAATATGTCACATCAACGGACGTATATACGTCACCAAACATCGTAAGATGAAGATTACATTTGTAAAGTTTCTTCACACCCATAAGCAGTGCTGACTAGTTCAGACGCTATGGACAGTACTCTATAACAGAGTCGCCAGTATGAAAGGATAATTCCAAGCCTTTGGCGTGAGATGAACTCGATAGCTCAGTGGTAGAGCGCCTGACTGGAAAACAGGAAGTCGCAGGTTTGATTCCCGCTCGAGGTTGTGAAATTTTTCTTTCATACTGTAAATTTATTTCAACTCAACAACAATGTAATTTATTGTCACAACAATAACTCTTCACTCTCTACAATTTAACTTCACTCTCGTCAACAATGGGATTTGCTCTCCGCACAGCAATACAGCGTTCGTTATTGCACTCCACAAACGACAATGACAATTTACTTGGACTGTTAACAACAGTGAACTGTTAATCTTAACTAACGTTCACAAAGCACTATTTACAAATCATAACTGTCAGTTCTGATGTTCACAGTTCTTCTAGCTCAGTCACTCGAGTTCACAGTATCTCGAACCACAGACCTTCAGAGACAGTCCACTGTACTCGAACTCAGGTCCCTCCAACTGCGGTCCACTGCACTCGAACTCAGGTCCCTCTAATGCTCACACAGTTGCGGACGCACAACTCAAGTCCCGCTCTGGTCTCGAAGCTGGCTTCACTGCTACACAAGACTGGCTTGCTGTCCACTGACTTACTCTCTGACTGAATGACTATATGACTGTCTCGCGTGCGTAATTTATACTCACACCATAGGTGCGAGAAAGTACGAGTTCTCGATATTTCGGCGCGCGTCCAGATAGCACTCAAGAGAAAGCACTCGAACAATTCGGACCCCTCTCGTCTCTACCGCGGTCGCTCTTTCCCCTTTCTTCTCTCCGCAAGCACCAGATGCGCGCGCAACCCGCCCAAAACACGGCCGACTTAGCCTCTCCTCCGTCGGTCGTGAGATCGAATCTCACTTGGGCGTCACAATACCATGACATGATTGTGACTATAATAGCTTTTAAATTCCTTAATAATTGTTTTATTAATTGAATATGTACAATAAGACTACAAACACTTGATCACTTTTCAACATAGTCCCCACTATGTTCAATGCAAGTGTTCCTGTTATGCTATGTTGAAAAGTGATGAAGTGTTTGTAGTCTTATTGTACATATTCAATTAATAAAACAATTATTAAGGTTACTTTTTTTACTCTCCCTCGTATTTGTAGCCTATCAGATATGTAAATACCTTCACTCATATCTCCATGACTTTTGGTATGAGTAGGGATTCTGTTTCGCGGTGAACAAAAATGTTAAATTTCTTATATTTGTACTTTGGGAGATCTCTGGATGTATATGGCATGGGATGATAATAACCTATTTCTTATTTTTGTAATGAGGTAACTTCTAGTGGTGTGTGTGAGATGGATCTGTTGCTAGTATCGTCACTTAAAATCAGGCTAATTACTTTAGAGTAGGTCATTAAAAAGAGCTTGTCAATGCCTCAAATTGAATACAGTTTGCTGGAGTTCATCAGAACCAAACGGGTTATCTTTCTTTGTAAGATCATTTAAATATATGAGGTAGCAAAGTAAGAAGTGTATGAGAATAGTATCCGACTAAACCAAGAAAGAATTGAAGCTGCAGGGTTCCTTGTCGTGGATTAGAGTGCATGTTAGAACTGTGTCTGAAGGAGAGGACTCCAAAATTTTTTGGCCATTTATCGCCTATGTCATAACTTCAAATTTGCACAATGGGTGCATCCATATCAGTGGCTAAAGTGGATGTAGTTTGGTCCATATTCCACATTCGCACCTTGACAGGATGTGAAGTGCTGTGGATATTAGGAGTCAACTTGACAAAGAGTGTTGAAACGTGTATTTTGCGTGTAGATCCCTAATATTTGCAATGTCTCGTATCTCCTCCATGTTCTCTTTTGTAATATCAGTCCCTTATTGTTTGCATCTTTTAACATGTCTGTGATTTTTTATTGTTGATTGTGGTGTTGTAATAGTACATTGTTCTGACTTTGGTGTAATGGGAAATGTTTATGTTTTTGCAGGGAGAAGCTGTCGTCACCTGGACTGGATTTGGTAAAGTGTTACTCTTTGAAATATTAGTATCACTGTATTATATTGTTTTGTACCGGTATTTATTTACATTCAGCGACATTCATACATAGCTTCACAGATAGGAGAGGATAGGAAGGGAACATGTCAACTAATCGTAATAGTACCGTACTACAAAGTCGTAATTCATAGTCATAGTCTAGTTGAAATATACTCACCCGTTAGAAATCAGTTCTATAGGTCGCGTTAGGAATCAGTTCTATAGGAGATAATCAGTATAAAATGTCATATGGACATGGATTCGATTATTTTGAAAATTATTTGTAAAAATCCGAATGTAATAATGTGAATCAAGCTTTCATAATAGAAACATTGGAAAGTAAACTAAATGGAGGGTTGCGCATTGACGTGAAGTACGGAGGAAAAGGGGAAGATAGGTCTGGTGATTTTCAGCTTTTCAGGTACAGCTGTACCAAGGTACGGAATGCTACATGCACGCCATTCACATGCGTGCAGCCAAGTACATCGAAATGGAAGGAGAAACATCTGCTTCCAAAATGAGGTATATTTATTTTGTGTTCCAATCTGTGGTTATGTTTATTTTGTGCTCCAAACTGAGATATGTTTATTTTGTGATTACTGTAGTACAGTAGTTTGAATTAATATTTCTGTGTATTTTAAGTGCAAAACTCTTAGTTATACTCAAGGCTACTGTTACATTCAGGATTAGTGGGTTATTTTACGATGCTGTATCAACTTCTTAGGTTATTTAGCATCTGAATGAAGTGAAGGTGATAATGCCAGTGAAATGAGTTCAGGGTCGAGCATCCATTCGTAGGATTCAATCAGCTGTAACTTCTTAACTGCCGATAATATAGGAACCATGTTCATATGACATTTATGCCAAAATGGCCTGTAGAACCAATTCCTAAAGCGCGGGTCATTAGACACAAATCACCCGGTATAGGCTAACAGAAGTTTTAAGTTTGATTTTTTATAGGGAGGCTATTAAACATTGTTACTGCCATATAACTCACTCCTTTTTGATAGTACGATAGACTTGCCAATAAAGTAATTTTTTGACGAGTATTTATACTATGAACAGTTGAATTAGCTAAAAGTGATACACGTGACTGTTATTTAAAAGCAAATTGCTTTCAGTTTTTCTTTATAGAAAGAACAGAAAAAGAGAAGGTATTGTTGTGCTGCCAAACAACTATTTCTAGATTTTCACAGAAATACACAATTAAGCTTCCTTAATGCCACCTGTTTGTGTGCAGCAGTTTTTCCTACAAAAGTCACTTGCAGGATATGGAAAACAATATTATTGTAAAATGACAAATGTAGGACCATCACAAAGGCAACAAGGACATTATAACGATCACGACAAAGAGAAAGACCACAAAAACGACGACTCTACAACAAAGACCATGATAAATATCGTGATACAGACCTCGATAAGCACGACAATAAGGACTATGATAAAGATTATGACAGAGACCATGATCAAAGTAAGGGAAATATATCTAGAGTTACCTTATATGGTAAGGACATAGTTTTAAATAAATAAGTTAATATCTAGGAGTAATCCTTGATGTCCAACATGATTTAGAAAAGTCATGTGGAATATCGTATAAGGAAAGCTACATGCTGGATTGCCCAGGTCTAAGCCTAACCAGGCATTGTTATTTTGGGAAACTTACATTGTTCCCTGAGGAATTTCAGGAAATTAAACCAGATGTATCGCAAAGCCTGTTGTCGCATTGCGGACTTTTGGGTTGATTTAAACCTTACGTCATACATGGGCACAATTTTTGGTTACGTGAGGCACTCGATTTGAAATAGTTTGTTTACTAGGAGAGGAGACTGCAGAGTAGGATGGGAAATATGAACTGCTGTGACCTGCGTCACCTTATCGTAATTGCTAAGGCGGTCAGTGGCGAATTATTAGGAAAGCGCTTGGTTAACGTGAGAGACTCGAAAACTTTTATTCAATTTGGCAAATTAATTCGGCAGCTTTAATCATGAACCTCTTTACTATTTCTCCATCATTGAATTGATTTAAATCACAGGCGAGAAATTGCGTAACTAGCCAATAATATTCCATCATGTTGCCTACGTTTATTTTCTTGAATATTCTGGCGTTTATCAAGATTACTTAATAGATTTGCACGTTTTCGACCTAAAATAATTTCAGAAAATCATATTTCGTTTTCTACGCACATTTAATATTTTTTTTTATAAATTTCTTTTGGAAATAATACGTATAAACAGCATTTAATTCCTCGTACCTTTTAATGCAGCGTGTTTAAGGTATAATGTCGTATTTAGTATACTATGCAAATGTTAAGATCATAAATTTTCTTTGGAATAGTACGAAAAATAACATTTGATTTGTCTTACCTTCTAATTCAGCATGTTCTTTATGACATAAGGAGTAATGTCGTTGTATATTAAATTTATTAATGCCTAATAGGATTTCGAGCATAACAAACATCGTATGTTCTCCCCTTCTAAACATCAAAAAAACTCTTCCTCCCATTTCTCATAAAATAATCGTTTTCTAACACGTACACACTGCTTTGATAATGCCATTATGCCACCAATGATATTGCTTATGAAACTGATATAGAACCTGCCCACGCCTAGGAGCTGCGTGAGGGAGGGACGGGGACTGTGAAGATGATGTCACTCAGAGCGATAAGCTCTGTGAAGGTCAGTGAGGCATTATTTCTCAATTGAGGCACGATGCCCATCCATGCCTTACATGGTGGAGAATGAGCCATTTATACCCAAGTGCTATAATCGAAATACACGCCTTTAAATTAAAAGAAAAAGAAGGAAAAGAAAAAGAATAAATAACCAAAATAAAGACAATGACAAATAGGCTTACTACAAGAACTATGATAAAGAAAACATAAGCACAGTGACAAGGTCAACAAGCTTTACAATAATTACGACATAGAGCACGATAATCATAAAAAGGAAAATGATAACAATGACGACAAGAACTACAATAAGACTGAGGATAAAGAGCATGAAAAACATATTGACAATGATAAGAATGACGACAAGAACTACAATAAGAATTAGGACAAAGAGCATAAAAAACATAGTGACAATGATAAGAATGACGACAAGAACTACAATAAGAATGAGGACAAAGAGCATAAAAAAACATAGTGACAATGATAAGAATGACGACAAGAACTACAATAAGAATTAGGACAAAGAGCATAAAAAACATAGTGACAATGGTAAGAATGACGACAAGAACTACAATAAGAATGAGGACAAAGAGCATAAAAAAACATAGTGACAATGATAAGAATGACGACAAGAACTACAATAAGAATGAGGACAAAGAACATAAAAAACATAGTGACAATGATAAGAATGACGACAAGAACTACAATAAGAATGAGGACAAAGTGCACGAAAATCATAATGACTATGATAAGAATGACTACAAGAACAACAATAAGAATAAGGGTAAAGAGCATGAAAATTATAAAGACAATGATAAGAAAGACAACAAGAACTACAATAAGACTAAGGATAAAGAGCATGAAAAACATAATGACAAGGATAAGAATGACGACAAGAACTACAATAAGAATTAGGACAAAGAGCATAAAAAACATAGTGACAATGATAAGAATGACGACAAGAACTACAATAAGAATGAGGACAAAGAGCATAAAAAACATAGTGACAATGATAAGAATGACGACAAGAACTACAATAAGAATGAGGACAAAGAGCATAAAAAACATAGTGACAATGATAAGAATGACGACAAGAACTACAATAAGAATTAGGACAAAGAGCATAAAAAACATAGTGACAATGATAAGAATGACGACAAGAACTACAATAAGAATGAGGACAAAGTGCACGAAAATCATAATGACTATGATAAGAATGACTACAAGAACTACAATAAGAATAAGGGTAAAGAGCATGAAAATTATAAAGACAATGATAAGAAAGACAACAAGAACTACAATAAGACTGAGGATAAAGAGCATGAAAAACATAATGACAAGGATAAGAATGACGACAAGAACTACAATAAGAATGAGGACAAAGAGCATAAAAACATAGTGACAATGATAAGAATGACGACAAGAACTACAATAAGAATGAGGACAAAGAGCATAAAAAACATAGTGACAATGATAAGAATGACTACAAAAACTACAATAAGAATGAGGACAAAGAGCATAAAAAAACATAGTGACAATGATAAGAATGACGACAAGAACTACAATAAGAATGAGGACAAAGTGCACGAAAATCATAATGACTATGATAAGAATGACTACAAGAACTACAATAAGAATAAGGGTAAAAAGCATGAAAATTATAAAGACAATGTTAAGAAAGACGACAAGAACTACAATAATAATATAAATTGTTGACTTCATGTCAGTAGACTCTACTTTCGTTTTAAGTTTCACATGATAAATGACTTGATGCTAATGCTTAAACAGATGTATTACCAACTGAACCATTGCACGTTGTTAATATTTTAAAACTTCGTACTAAGATTTATCACATTCCATGCTTCGTGTGCTCTTATTTGTTGAATAAAAGTGATGGCTTGTTACCAGTGCACTCATAAGCAAAATTTTAATAAGGCATTTCATAAAAAGTGTATTATTACTACTAATCCACACTTTCAAATACAAAGTCTAATAAGGTGCCAGTAAGATAATTATTATTTTAAAAAATAAAAATAAAGAAGCAGGATGCTACCAGGTTAAAGAAAAAAGTACCGGGGAGGAACCATGGGTGCCCTAGCACGACTGCAGGCCTGCTTGATACTGATACTTAGACAGCTGCTTAGGTAGTATATATATTTTTCAAATTCCATGCAAGATTTATTATTTCCTCATGTTTGTATAGGTGTAATGGTGATGAATAATCTTTCACGACTTCATTGCTAAATTCATGCCAAGACTTGTATAACACTGACGGTGCATTTGTTTGCAGATTTTAAATAAAAATTACAATTTACAACTCATAAAGCTGCATTACCGACTGAGCTCATGCATAAATTTCTACAATAGGAAAGAATGTGGAATTGTATGTCTTCCGTGCTTCTCCATATTTTTCTTCTTTTGGTGTTGTTGCTTTGAAAAGTAATTATTCACTATTTCATACTCGTACTTCGACAGCTGTAATGAGGACTCTAGTATCGCATAAATTTGCAAAATTTTAGCCAGGGTTTATACAAGACTGACAGTAATTCTTAAGTAACTTTACATGAGAAATTATATTACACTCAATCCTATAGGGCAGAAATGGCAACTGAAATGTAGAATAATTTTTTTTCTCAAATTCATAGTAAAATTTATTAGATTCTAATGTTTGCTTAAGTGTACTCGTGTTCAGCAGTGCTTCACGAATTCATGCACATAATTGGACAGATTCAATAGGGTTTCTAGTTTTGCATAATGATTGCTAAATTCATGCCAGGACTTACACAACACTGACAGAGATTTTGATTAGTAATTTTACATAATGAATTACTTCATCCTCATATCTATAGATCAGGAATGATGTATGGAATATATTATAAATATTTTCGAAATATCATTCAAGATATCTTGAATAGTAATAATAGTAATAATAGTTTTATTTTCCCTGGCAGAGTTAAGGCCATCAGGCCTTCTCTTCCACTTAACCAGGATAAAATCACATACAAAGAAATACATACCGGTATACAAATATTAACTTAAAAATAATAATAAACATATTTAAGTAAAAAAAAGAGAGATTGATAGGTGTAGTGGTATGGTATTGAATATTCTTTGACGACTTCATACTGACACATGGACAGGTGTAGTATGCACTCAAATCCTGGATAGTGGTTGCTAAATTCATGCCAGTATTTAAACAAAAATGACAGTGTTTAGTTTGCTGATTTTACATAAAAAAGACCCAATCTATAACTTATAGAGCTGCATTACCGACTGAGCTCTTACATAAATATCTACAGTAGGAAAGAAATTACAATTTTCATTTTGTTTATCCTACTTTTAACACTTATTATATCACTGATTAAATACTAAGCTCATGCATACATATTTACAAGTAGAAAAATTTGGAAGTGTAGGTCTCCCATGCTTTTCTATCTGTTAATGTTACTTTGAAAAGTATTTCACGACTTCATACTAACACTTGGACAGTTGAAATAAGGCCTTGCTATTGCATAAATTTCCAAAATTAAGCCAGGGTTTGTAGAAGACCGGCAGTGATTTTTAAAGTAATTTTACTTGAACTGACTTCATACTCAATCGTTTAGGGCAGGAATAAGAACTGAAGTGTTGAATAAATATATCTCCAAATTCATAGCAGGATTTATTAAATTGCCATGTTTGCTTAAGTGTATTAGTGTTCAATAGTGTTTCACGACTTACTACAGATAATTGGAGAGCTACAATAGGAATTGGAGCCTTCCATAATGATTGCTAATTTCATGCGAGTAGGCTACTTATACAACACTGACAGAGGATTTTGAATTTCCATGGTAATGAATTTTTTATCCTCATACTTATTGAGCTGGATTGATGTATGCAACGCAGTGGCGTATACTGGTTAAAGGGTTTGGGCTACCGCTGACCCTATTATTACACAAAATATATCTAACAATACTTTAATTTTAATTACTATGGTAAAACTAATAATACAAAATTATTACATTATGTTATATTATAAACTTTTTCTATTGTAATTTCCTTGGGCTACCGCCGGTAGCCCCGGTAGCCCGCAAAATACACCCCTGATGCAACGTAGCATAAACATTTTCCAAATTCCACGCCAGATTTATTACATTCTCATCTTTTATATGTATAGATCAACCTGGCTGGCGAGTTGGTATAGCGCTGGCCTTTCATGCCCAAGGTTGCGGGTTCGATCCCGGGCCAGGTCGATGGCATTTAAGTGTGCTTAAATGCGACAGGCTCATGTCAGTAGATTTACTGGCATGTAAAAGAACTCCTGCGGGACAAAATTCCGGCACATCCGGCGACGCTGATATAACCTCTGCAGTTGCGAGCGTCGTTAAATAAAACATAACATTTATATGTATAGTGTTGTTGAATAATCTTTGACGACTTCATACTGACACATGGACAGCTGCAATAGGGAATCTAGTCTTGCATAGGGATTGCTGAATTCAAGGCAGGAATTATACAACACTGACAGCGCATTTGTTTCTAAATTTTACATAAAAAATGACAATCTACAACTCGTAAAGCTGCATTACGGACTGAGCTCATACATACATTTCTACAATAGGAAGGAATATGGAATTGTCGTCTCCCATGCCTCTTCTTTTTTTGTGTTATTGCTTTGAATAGTAATTCACAACTTCATACTCACACTTAGACTTTTGCAACATAGTCTCTAGTGTTGCATAAATTTGCGAAATTTAAGCCAAGCTTTATAGAAGACTGACAGTGACTTTTTAAGTAATTTTTTAGTAATGACATTACACTAAATTCTGTAGGGCAGGAATGACAACATACTTCTTACGTTTTAATACGTGTGTCCAGCTATAAGCTGATTACATTATGTCCACTGTAAATCAAATATGCAATTATTCAGAACTGTCGATTGGTGAGAATTTTATGTAACAAGTGGTTTTTCATTATTTCCTGCAGTTTATTTTTTATGTTACTACATTGAAGTAGGTTGTGTTCTATTGGACAGGAATTACCATGTATAAGGCCCTCATTCACTCTGTCATTACCTATGCTGCACCCACATGGGGGTTTGCGGCAGTGTCCCATCTCCGTAAACTCCAAGTTATCCAAAACCAGATGATTCGACTCATTACTCATCTCCCCCGATTCGCCTGAGAAGAAAGTTCCATGATGAACTAGATTTGCCAACCATAGAAGAGTTCATTGCTCGACTGGCTAGGAACCTGTATGCGGAAGCTCGTGCTAACCCCAACCCGCTCATATCTGGCCTCGGCCAGTATGATCCTAGGTTACGGCATAGACACCAGACAGGTCCATTAGCTGTACTCTTGAGACAGGAGGACAGGGAGGCTGGCGTTACTCCCAGGTTTTGGTAGTCATGACTCAACTTCATGAGACTCCTTGGATAGTGCAACTGCTTTGAAATGACCTTGTCTTAACTGGGCTAAACAAAATCCCTCTCTAACAATATCTACATTTGTTGATCGATGGAACTATCATGGAGCCAATAGGCTAGTATATATCCATCGATTCATAGTCATTCAACCTAAGAGCCAGCTGGCTAGTCTCTGAAATGGAGACAACTCATCCTGCCTAAGGTTTTTCCGTGGTTTTCCTAAGGCACTAAGACAAATGTCGGGATGAGCCCTAAAAGAAATGGGCCACGGACCTGCATTCACATCCCCATGACCCCTTAATTATTCTAAATTAATTAATAATTACATCTATCATAAATCAATCGACCTGTTACGTAAAAGCTAAATTGGCTAGTCTCTTATATTGAGACAACTCATCCTGCCTAAGGTATTTCCGTGGTTTTCCTAAGGCGTTAAGACAAATGAGATGAGCCCTAAGAGAAATGGGCCATGGGCCTATATGCCCTTCCCCATAAGTTCCCCTTTTTTCTAACAAACAACTTAATGCCCTAGTTCAAAGTCTATAAAATTATGAAATACATGTGCAACGTCACTAACGTAGTCACAATGCGAAAGGACAGGGAACCTTTCAATTTGCAGATTCAGAATTCATGGCGTCTCTCCTGGCGGTCTTCACCTGCCTTGTCATTGAACAACAGATGACAGAGTCTTCTCGACTCCTCCTGCACTGCGAAACACAGTTAATTTCAATGTGCAGATTTACACCAGCCATCTGCTCCTCGTCCCGTCCCATGGTCATTTTGATCACATTTCCGTCCCCCTCGCGTATGTGGTACCTAAGAGGTTACGTCCATTTTCGGTTTTTCCCCTTCAAAATTTTCTAGAGCTCCTTCATTGGAGCAGCGTAACCTGGAGTGAGACTAGTGGCCAATAGGCTTGGGGCTCACATATTTAGTTTCTTGCAGCCCCGAACAACCTTGCAAGGACGCGTTTTGCGTACGTTTTAAATTTGTCCTCCCAATTCTCCTCTCTTTTTCGATTTTCGATTCGACGGACAGGAATGACATGTGAAGTGTAGAATAAATTTTTTCCCAAATTCATAGCAAGATTTATTAGAATGCAATGTTTGTTTGTGTGTGCTGGTGATGAATAGTGCTTCACGACTTCCTACACATAATGGAAGATTTGCAATAGGGTCTTTTGTCTTCCATTATAATTGCTAAAAACATGCCAAGACTTATACAACACTGACAGTTACTTAGGTTAATGATTTTTCATAATAACATACTTCACACTCATATTTACATGGCATGGATGACAACTCAAGCGTAGAAAAAAATATTTTCCAAAATTCCATGCAAGATTTACTACATTCTCATGTTTGTATAGGTGTAGTGGTGTTGAATAATCTTTGACGACTTCATACTGACACATTGACAGCTGCAATAGGGACTGTAGTCCTGTATAGTGGCTGCTAAATTCAAGCCAGGACTTACTCAGCACTAACAAGCTTTTATTTGCTGATTTCACATAAAAATGACTTAATCTAAAAGTCATAAACCTGCATTACCGACTGAGCTCAAGCATAAATATTTACAAGTAGAAAAATTGAAACAGTTGAGATGGGCAGGGCATATAGCACGTATGGGCTAATTCAGAAATATATGTAGAGTGTTAGTTGGAAGGTCAGAGGAAAAGGACCTTTGCAGAGGCTGAGACGTAGATGGAAGAATAATATTAAAATGGACTTGAGAGAAATGGGATATGATTGTAGAGACTGGATTAATCTCGCTCAGGATAGAGACTGATGGCAGGCTTATGTGAGTATGGCGATGTACCTCCGGGTTCATTAAAAGCCATAAGAAGTATGTAAGAAAAATTTAGATGTGTAATCCTCCCGTGCTTCTATTTGTGTTGTTGCTTTCAAAAGTAAATCACGACTTCATACTCTTATCTGGACAAAAGCAGTAAGGTCTCCAGTGTTGAACAAATTTTTAGAAATTAAGGCAGAGTTTATTCAATACTGACAGTGTTTTTCTAAGTAATTTTACTTGACGATTATGATTTTATACTCAATCTTATATGGCAAGAATGACAACTGGAGTGTAGAATAAATTTCTTCTCTAATTCATATAGAAATCTATTATATTGCAATGTTTGTTTTAGTATACTGTTGGTGAATAAAGTTTCACCACTTCATGCAGATAATTTGAAGGTTGCAATACGGATTCTAGTCTTGGATAATTGTTGCTAATTTCATGCCAGGGCTTATACTACGCTGGCAGAGATAATGATTAACGAATTTCTTTAGTAAATTGTCTTATGCTCATAATTATAGAGTAGGAATCATGCATGAAGTGTAGTATGTATACTTTCCAAATGTCATGCAAGATTTATTACATTATCATGCTTGTACATGTTTAGTGAGCGATGTTGAGTAAACTTTGACGACTTCATACTGACACATGGGCAGCTGTAATAAGGATTCTAGTACTGCATTGTTGTGGTTGCTAAATTGATGCCAAGTCTTATAAAACATTGACAATGTTTTGTTAGCTGATTTTACAAAAAAAAAAAAAAATCCTTTATGTACAACTCATAAAGCTGCATTACCGACTGTGCTCGTGCACAAATTTCTACAATAGGAAAGGATGTGGAATTGTATCTTAAGTGCTTCTTTAATTTTTTGTGGTCTTGTTGCTTTGCAAAGTAATTATTCACTGTTTCATACTCATACTTCGACAGCTGTAATGGAGATTCTAGTGTTGCATAAATACGCAACATTTTAGCCAGGGTTTATACAAGAATGACAGTGATTTTATATGTAACTTTACATTAGAAATGATATTAACACAACCCAATAGGGCAGAAATGGCAACTGAATTGTAGAATATTTTTTTTTTCTCAAGTTTATAGTAAGATTTATTAGATTCTATTGTTTGCTTAAAGTACTGGTGTTTGAGAAGACCTTTACGAATTCATACAGATAATTAGACAGCTTCATAGGGTTTCTAGCTTTGCATAACGATTGCTAAATTCATGCCAGGACTTACACAACACTGACAGAGATTTTGATTAGTGATTTCCCATAATGAATTACTTCATGCTCTTATCTGTAGATCAGGAATGATGTTTGGAATGTAGTATAAATATTTTCAAAATGCCATTCAAGATTTCTTACATTCTCATGTTTGTATAGGTGTAATGGTATGGTATTGAATATTCTTCGACGACTTCATACTGACACACTGACAGCTGTAGTATGTACTCAAATACTGAATAGTGTTTTCTAAATTCATGCTAGTATTTAAACAACAATGACAGTGTTTAGTTTGCTGATTTTGCATAAAGAAAAGACCGAGACATATAAAGCTGCATTACCGACTGAGCTCTTGCATAAATATCTAGACTAGGAAAGAATTTATAATTTTAATTTTTTTATCCTACTTTTAACACTTATTTCATCACTGATTAAATCCTAAGCTCATGCATACATATTAGAAGTAGAAAAGTTTGGAATTGTAGGTCTCTCCTGCTTTTTTTTTATGTTGTTGTCTCTTTGAAAAGTAATAGACGACTTAGTACTAACACTTGGACGATTGCAATAAGGCCTCTAGTATTGCATAAATTTCCAAAATTAAGGCAGGGTTTATAGAAGACTGGCAGTGATTTTTTAACTAATTTTACTTGACAACTGACTTAATACTCAATTCTATAGGGCAGGAATAAAAACTGAACCATTGAATAAATTTCTTTCCAAATTCATAGCAAGATTTATTAGATTCCCATGTTTTCTTAAGTGTACCAGTGTTCAATAGTGTTTCACGGCTTACTACATATAATTGGACAGTCACAAAAGGAATTGGAGAAATGATTGCTAAATTCATGCGAGTAGGCTACTTACTGGTAGAGATTTTGTATTTCCATAATGAATATTTTTATCCACATACTTATTGAAAGCAAATAATGTAGGAAATGTAGCATGAAAAGTTTTCTAATTCCATTGCAAGATTTATTACATTCTCATGTTTGCATAGGTATAGTATTGTTGAATAATCTTTGATGACTTCATAAAGACACATGCGAAGCTGAAATAAGGACTCTAGTGTTGCATAGGGATTGCTGAATTCAGGACAGGTCATATACAACATTAACAGTGCATCTGTTGTAGATTTTATACAAAAATGACAGTGTCCAACTCATGAAGCTCCATTAGCTACTGACCCCATGCATAGATTTCTACACTAGGAAAGAATATGGAATTGTATGCCTTCCGTGCTTTTTATTTTATTTTATTTTATTTATTTATTTTATTTTTCTTTGCTTTGAAAAGTAATTATTACCGACTTCATACTCATCCTTCGACAGCTTTAATGCAGACTCCAGTGTTGCATAAATTTGAAAAATTTTGGCAGGGTTTATACAAGACTGACAGGAATTTTTTAAGTAACTTTATATAAGAAATTTTATTACACTCAATCCTAAAGGGTAGAAATGGCAACTGAAGTGTAGAATAAATTTTTCTCAAAATCATAGTAAGATTTATTAGATTCTAATGTTTGCTTAAGTGTATTGGTGTTCAGCAGTACTTCACGAATTCATGCAGATAATTTGACAGCTTCAATAGGGCTTCTATTTTTGCATAACTATTGCTAAATTCATGCCAGGATTTGCACAACACTGACAGAGATTTGGTTAGTGATTTTGCATACTGAATTTCTTCATGCTCATATCTATAGATCAGGAATGATGTATGGAATATAGCATAAATATTTTAGAAATACCATTCTAGATTTCTTACATTCTAATCTCTGTATAGGTGTAGTGGTATGATATTGAATATTCTTTCACGACTTCAACTGACACATGGACAGGTGTGGTATGGACTCAAATTCTGGATAGTGGTTTCTAAATTCATGTCAGTATTTAAACAATAATGACAGTGTTTAATTTGCTGATTTTATATAAAGAAAATACCCAATGTACAACTTATAAAGCTGTATTACCGACTCAGCTCTTGCATAAATATTTACACTAGGAAAGATTTTACAAATTTCATATCTTTATCCTAATTATAACACTTAATATATCACTGATTAAATACTGAGCTCATGCAAACATATTTACAGTAGAAAAATTTGGAATTGTAGATCTCTCCTACTTTTTTTTTTTTTTTTTTTTTAAGTATTTCACGACTTCGTACTAACAGTTGGGCAATTGCAATAAGGCTTCTACTATTGCATAAATTTCCTAAATTAATCCAGACTGGCAGTGATTTTTTAAGTAATTTTACTTGAGAACTGACTTCATACTCAATGCTATAGGGCAGGAATAAGAACTGAAGTGTTGAATAAATTTCTTTCCAAATTCATAGCAAAATTTATTAGATTCCCATGTTTGCTTAAGTGTACTAGTGTTCAATAGTGTTTCACGACTTACTACATATAATTGGACAGCTCCAGTAGGAATTAGAGAAATGATTGCTAAATTCATGCGAGTAGGCTACTTACTGACAGAGATTTTGATTTCCCACAATAAAAATTTTTATGCTTATACTGATTGACCTGGAATGATGTATGCAATGTAGCATAATTATTTTTCACATTCCACGAAAGATTTTTTTAAAATCTCATGTTTGTACATGTATTGTGTTTTTTAAAAATGTTTAACGACTTCATAATGACACATGGACAGCTGCAATAGGGAATGTTGCTTTGCATAGGCATTGCTGAATTCAAGACAGGACTTATACAACATTAACAGTGCATTTATTAGTAGATTTTATATAAAAATAAAAATCTACAACTCATAAAACTGCATTACTGACTGACCTCATGCATAGATTTCTACGATAGGAAAGAATGTAGAATTGTATGTCTTCCGTGCTTTTTATCTTTTTTTTTTTTTTTTTTTTGAAAAGTAATTATTCACGACTTCATACTCATACTTCGACAGCTGTAATGAGGACTCTAGTGTTGGATAGATTTGAAAAATTTGTGCAAGGGTTTATACAAGACTGACAGTGATTTTTTAAGTAACTTTATATGAGAAATGATATTACACTCAATCCTATAAGGCAGAAATGGCAATCGAAGTGTAGAATAAATTTTTTCTCAAAATCATAGTAAGATTTATTAGATTCTAATGTTTGCTTAATTGTACTGCTGTTCAGCAGTGCTTCACGAATTCATACAGATAATAATTGGACAGCTTCAATAGGGTTTGTTGTTTTGCATAACGATTGCTAAATTCATACCAGGACTTACACAACACTGACAGAGATTTTGATTAGTGATTCTCCATAATGAATTACTTCATGATCGTATCTAAAGATCAGGAATGATGTATGGAATGTAGTATAAATATTTTCGAAATTACATTCAAGATTTCTTACATTCTCATGCTTGTATATGTGTAGTGGTTACAGAATTAAGAAGAAATTTGACGAATTCATACTGACACATGGACAGGAGTAGTATGGACTCAAATCCTGGATAACTGCAATAGGGACTCTAGCCTTGCATAGGAATTGCTGAATTCAAGACAGGACTTATACAACATTAACAGTGCATTTGTTTGTAGATTTCATATAAGAATGACAATCTACGACTAATGAAGCTGCATTACCAACTGAGTTCATGCTTAGATTTCTACAATGGGAAAGAATGTGGAATTGTATGCCTTCAGTGCTTTTTATCTTTTTGTTGCTTTGGAAAGTAATTATTCACGACTTCATACTCATACTCGATAGGTGTAATGAGGAATCTAGTGTCGCACAGATTTGCAAAATTTTTGCCAGGCTTTATACGAGACTGACAGTGATATTTCAAGTAACTTTACATCAGAAATGATATTACACTCAATCCTATAGGGCAGAAATTGCAACTGAAGTGCAGAATAAATATTTTTCTGGATAGTGGTTTCTAAATTCATGCCAGTATTTAAACAATAATGACAGTGTTTAATTTGCTGATTTTACATAAAAAAAATGCCCAATGTACAAGTTATAAAGCTGTATTACCGACTGAGCTCTTGCATAAATATTTACACTAGGAAAGATTTTACAAATTTCATATCTTTATCCTAATTTTAACACTTAATATATCCATTTTGAATCTTGCGTACACCACTTTTAACACTTGAATATAATTAATTGATGAACTAGTGGACTTACTCGTGTTAAATATTGTAATATTTGTCTGGCAAATATTACATATTTAACACGAGTAAGTCCACTAGTTCATCAATTAACTTAATATATCACTGATTAAATATTAAACTCATGCACACATATTTACAAGTGGAAACATTTGGAATTGTAATACTCTCCTGCTTCTTTTTTTCTTCTGTTTTTGTTTCTTTGAAAAGTATTTTACGACTTCGTACTAACAGTTGGGCGATTGCAATAAGGTCTCTACTATTGCATAAATTTCCAAAATTAAGCCAGAGTTTATAGATGACTTGCAGTGATTTTTTAAGTAATTTTACTTGAGAACTGACTTCATACTCAATGCTATAGGGCAAGAATAAGATCTGAAGTGTTGAATAAATTTCTTTCCAAATTCATAGCAAAATTTATTAGATTCCCATGTTTGCTTAAGTGTACTAGTGTTCAATAGTGTTTCACGACTTACTACATATAATTGGACAGCTCCAGTAGGAATTAGAGAAATGATTGCTAAATTCATGCGAGTAGGCTACTTACTGACAGAGATTTTGATTTCCCACAATAAAAATTTTTATGCTTATACTGATTGACCTGGAATGATGTATGCAATGTAGCATAATTATTTTTCACATTTCATGCAAGATTTATTACAATCTCATGTTTGTACATATATTGTGTTCTTGAATAATTTTTAACTACTTCATACTGACACATGGACAGCTGCAATAGGGAATGTTGCCTTGCATAGGGATTGCTGAATTCAAGACAGGACTTATACAACATTAACAGTGCATTTATTAGTAGATTTTATATAAAAATAAGAATCTACAACTCATAAAACTGCATTACTGACTGACCTGATGCATAGATTTCTACAATAGGAAAGAATGTAGAATTGTATGTCTTCCGTATTGTTTTTTTTTTTTTTTTTAAGTAATTATTCACGAATTCATACTCATTCTTCGACAGCTGTAATGAGGACTCTAGTGTTGGATAGATTTGAAAAATTTGTGCAAGGGTTTATACAAGACTGACAGTGATTTCTTAAGTAACTATAGGGCAGAAATGGCAATTGGAGTGTAGAATAATTTTTTTTCTCAAAATCATAGTAAGATTTATTAGATTGTAATGTTTGCTTAATTGTACTGTTGTTCAGCAGTGCTTCACGAATTCATACAGATAATAATTGGACAGCTTCAATAGGGTTTGTTGTTTTGCATAACGATTGCTAAATTCATACCAGGACTTACACAACACTGACAGAGATTTTGGTTAGTGATTCTCCATAATGAATTACTATATGCTCATATCTATAGATCAGGAATGATGTATGGAATGTAGTATAAATATTTTCGAAATAACATTCAAGATTTCTTACATTCTCATGCTTGTATAGGTGTAGTGGTATGTAATTAAATATTCTTTGACGAATTCATACTAACACATGGACATGAGTAGTATGGACTCAAATCCTGGATAGTGGTCTCTAAATTTATGCCAGTATTTAAACAACAATGACAGTGCAATTTTGCTTATTTTACATAAAGAAAAGATCCAATCTACAACTTATAAATGTGCATTACCAACTGAACTCTGGCATAAATATCTACAATATGAAAGAATTTTTAATTTTCATTTTATTATCCTACTTTTAACACTAGTTATATCACTGATAAAATACCAATCTCATGCATACATATTTACAAGTAGAAAAATTTTGAATTGTAGGTGCTGCCAGCTTCTTTTTCTGTTGTTGTTGCTTTGAAAAGTAATTGGCGACTTCGTACTAACACTTGGACGATTGCAATAAGGCCTCTTGTATTGCAAAATTTTCCAAAATTAAGCCAGGACTTATAGAAGACTGGCAGTAATTTTTAAGTAATTTTACTTGAGAACTGACTTCATACTCAATCCAATAGGACAGGAATAAGAACTTAAGAGTTGAATAAATATCTCTCCAAATTCATAGCTAGATTTATTAGACTACCATGTTTGCTTAAATTTACTAGTTTTCAATAGTGTGTACCGACTTACTACATATAATTCCATACGGAATTCCTTGTCACAAAGTATTAGGGGCTGCAAGACAACAAACACCTTTAAGAACAGCTTAAAAGATAACCTTATTAGCATTTCACTCCAATCATACTGATTTAAAATATTACTGACTACACTGTTGCTTTTTTTCTTTAGACATCATCCTGATTGTGCTGCATTTTCAAAATTGTCTCATAATAATCTCTTTCTATTATCTAATATAATTTGAAATATATTAACATTCTATGTATTTTAGTTTAATTCTGCTACCCAGTTTATTTCAGTGCTTAATTAATAGTTCATAGTATTTTGTTGTTTAATTCGTAAATAACTCTTGTATACATCTAACTCTCATCTAAATCAAATTGTTGAATTCTTTGTAAGTTCATGCATATGTATATATACTTTTTGCTGGTTGTGTGGAAGAGAAGGCCTTACGGCCTTAACTCTGCCAGCTAAAATAAATCATTATTATTATTATTATAACTTAAATGGACACCCACAATAGGGTATGGAAAAATGATTGCAAAATTCATGCGAGTAGGCTACTTACTGACAGAGATTTTGATTTTCCATAATGGAAATTTTTATGCTTATACTAATTGAGGTGGAATGAAATATGCATTGTAGCATAAACATTTTTCACATTTCATGCAAGATTTATTACAATCTCATGTTTGTACATATATTGTGTTCTTGAATAATTTTTAACGACTTCATACTGACACATTGACAGCTGCAATAGGGAATGTTGCCTTGCATAGGGATTGCTGAATTCAAGACAGGACTTATACAACGTTAACAGTGCATTTATTAGTAGATTTTATATAAAAATAACAATCTACAACTCATAAAACTGCATTACTGACTGACCTCATGCATAGATTTCTACAATAGGAAAGAATGTAGAATTGTATGTCTTCCGTGCTTTTCATCTTTTTTTTGTTGCTTTGAAAAGTAATTATTCACGACTTCATAGTCCTACTTCGACAGCTGTAATGAGGACTCTAGTGTTGGATAGATTTGAAAAATTTGTGCAAGGGTTTATACAAGACTGACAGTGATTTTTTAAGTAACTTTATATGAGAAATGATATTATACTCAATCCTATATGGCAGAAATGGCAACTGAAGTGCAGAATAAATTTTTTCTCAAAATCATAGTAAGATTTAATAGATTCTAATGTTTGCTTAAGTGTACTGTTGCTCAGCAGTGCTTCTCGAATTCATACAGATAATTGGACAGCTTGAATAGGAATTCTAGTTTTGCATAACAATTGCTGAAATCATGCCAGGACTTACACAACATTGACACAGATTTTGATTAGTGATTTTCCATAATGAATTTCTTCATGCTCATATCAATAGATGAGGATTGATGTATGGAATGTAGTATAAATATTTTCGAAGTACCATTCTAGATTTCTTACATTCTCATGTTTGTGTAGGTGTAGTGTTACGGTATTGAATATTCTTTGACGACTTCATACTGACACATTGACCGGTGTAGTATGGACTTAAATCCTGTATAGTGGTTTCTAAATTGCTGCCAGTATTTAAACAACGATGACAGTGTTTAGTTTCCTGATTTTACATAAAGAAAAGATCCAATCTATAACTTGTAAAGCTGCATTACCGACTGAGCTCTTGCATAAATATCTACAATAGGAAAGAAATTACAATTTTCATTTTGTTTATCCTACTTTTAACACTTATAATATCACTGATTAAATACTAAGCTCATGCATACATATTTACAAGTGAAAAATTTGGAATTGTAGGTCTCTCCTGCTTTTTTTTTCTGTTCTTGCTTTGAAAAGTAATTCACGACTTCTTACTAACACTTGGACATTTGCTATAAGTCCTCTATTATTGCATAAATTTCCAAAATTAAGCCACGGTTTGTAGTGGACTGGCAGTGATTTTTTAAAGTAATTTTACTTGAGAACTGACTTCATACTCAATCCTATAGGGCAGGAATAAGAACTGAAGGGTTGAATAAATTTCTTTCCAAGTTCATAGGAAGATTTATTAGATTCTCATGTTTGCTTAAGTGTATTAGTGTTTAATAGTGTTTCACGACTTACTACAGATGATTGGACAGCTACAATACGGATTGGAGCCTTCCATAATAATTGCTAAATTGATGCGTGTAGGCTACTTATACAACACTGACAGAGATTTCGATTTTCCATAATGAATTTTTTATGCTCATATGTATTGAGCTGGAATGATATATGCAATGTAGCATAAACATTTTCCAAATTCTTTACAAAATGTATTATGTACAATCTCATGTTTGTATATGTATAGTGTTGTTGAATAATCTTTGACAACTTCATACTGGCACATGGACAGCTGTAATAGGGACTCTAGTCTTGTGTAGGGATTGCTGAATATTCTCGACAGGATTTATACAACATTAACAGTGTATTTGTTTGCAGATTTTACATAAAAAATGACAATCTACAGCTCATAAAGCTGGATTACCGACTGAGCTCATGCATAGGTTTCTACAATAGAAAAGAATGTGGAATTTTATGTCTCCCAATCTTCTTCTTTTTTGTGTTGTTGCTCTGAATTGTAATTCACGACTTCATACTCATACTTAGACTGCTACAATGTGGACTCTAGTGTTGCATAAATTTGCAAAATTTAAGCCAAGCTTTATAAATGACTGAGTGTAATTTTTTAAAGTAATTTTTGCGTAATGGCTTTACACTAAATTCTGTAGGGCAGGAATTACAACTTACTTACTTTTTACTTGTTAATATGTGTATCCAGCTATAAGCAGATTACATGATGTCCACTGTAAATCAAATGAGCAAATTTCCAGAGTTGTCGATTGGTGAGAATTTCATGTAACGAGTGGTTGTGCATTATTTACTGCAGTTTATTGTTGGTGTTATTACATCGAAGTAGGAGTGTTCTATTGTGCAGGAATGACAAGTGAAGTGTAGAATGAATTTTTTCTCAAATTCATAGCAAGATTTATTGGAATGGAATGTTTGCTTGAGTGTGCTATTATTCTATAATGATTCACGACTTCCTACAGATAATTTAAGATTTTCAATCAGGTCTCTTGTCTTGCATAATAACTGCTGAACATATGCCAGGACTTATAAACCACTGACAGTCATATTGCTTAGTGACTTTTCACAATAACTTATTTTACGCTCATACTTATTGGGCAGAAATGACTACTTTAGTGTATTATAAATATTATTCAAATTCCATGCCAGATTTAATTCATTTTCATGTTTGTATATGTGTAGTTTGTTGAATAATCTTTGACGACTTCATACTGACACATGGACAGCTGCAATAGGGACTCTAGTCCTTTATAGTGGTTGCTAAATTCATGCCAGGTCTTATACAAACTGACAGTGGTTTTGATTGCTGATTTCACATAAAAAGTGTCTTGATGTAGAAAACATAAAGCTGCATTATCAATAGAGCTCATGCATAAATATTTACAAATAGAAAAGTTTAGAATTCTACGCCTCCCATGCTTTTTCTGTTGTTGCTTTGAAAAGCAATTCACGATTTCATACTCGTACTTGAACGGGATAGTAAGAAATGTGATACTGCAGAAATTTTTCAAGAATTAATTCAGAGTTCATACAGCACTTCCTATTGACATGTGGGCAGCTGCAATAGGGACTCTAGTCTTGCATTATGGTTGCTAATTTCATGCCAGGACTAGTAGAGCACTGCTTTTGTTTTCTGATCTTACATTTCATTTATTTAATACTATACACTTGAGGTACATTAGGCATTGCAGCCCGAAAGAGCAGAAGCTCATGCTCAGGCGCAGTTCAGATCAGTTATACAAAATATATCACTAAATTAAGAGAGTTCATTGAGCACAATAACATTAATAAGTGGTAAAATACATACAGCATGTAATAATAGGGTCTATATACAAATAGAAAATACGAAGTACATGAATATTAGAGTATCGATTTTTAACTCAATTAGCTTAAACAATTAAATAATTAATCTGATTTGTTTCTTTTATTTTATTTTATTGGGTTATTTTACGACGCTGTATCAACATCTAGGTTATTTAGCATCTGAATGATATGAAGGTGATAATACCGGTGAAATGAGTCCGGGGTCCAGCACCGAAAGTTACCCAGCATTTGCTCGTATTGGGTTGAGGGAAAACCCCGGAAAAAACCTCAACCAGGTAACTTGCTCCGACCGGGATTCGAACCCGGGCCACCTGGTTTCGCGGCCAGATGTGCTGACCGTTACCCCACAGGTGTGGACATTTTGTTTCTTAAATCTATGTGTGTTAAGTGTACTTAGCCCAGGGTAAGCTCTAATTAATGCATTATAAATTTTGGGTCCAAAATTTCTGCTGAAAGTAACTTGATGCACATCTCAAAGCTCTCTTATTAATTGAGCTCATGCATAAATATTTAGAATTGGAAAACAATTAGAATTGTTGGCCTGCCATGTTGTTTATGTTGTTGTTGCTTTGAAAGTTATTCACGACTTGATACTCATACTAGGTCAGCTACAATAAATACTCTACTGTTTCAGAAATTTGCAAAAATTAAGCCAGGAGTTTTTACATGAGAAATGACTCTACACTCATTCCTATAGGGCAGGAATGACAACTGAATTGTAGTAATTTTTTTTTTAAATTCATAGCTTGACCTATTGTATTTCCATGCTTGCTTATGTTTACTGGTGTTCAATAACGTTTCATGGCTTCATAGAGAGACTTGGAGAGCTGAAACAGGGATTCTATACTTGTATAATGATTTATAAATTAATGGCAGGACTTACAGGAGACTGGCAGTGCTTTTGCTTAGTGGTTTTTCTTAATAAATTTCTTTATGCTCGACCATGCCGAAATGTAGTAATTATACACCTGGTAGCAGCCCTTTAATGGACCTCATTAAAGTACACCTATTCATTAAAGTTCAGGTGCTCCACCAATCAGAAAACACCACTGTAGCAATATGAAAGCGCAAGTATCGATTATTCTCAGATATGCAATCGAAAGACAAGTAGCGAAACGTCACGGAGACTGGAAATCCAATACTGTCGCAGAAGGTTATGTTCTGTTACTATAATAATTAGCGTTAATTGTAAATAATATTCAAATTAATTCAATTTGTCATCTCGTTTTTCAATGTCTAAATCAATTTCAAGGTTATATCAAGATTAATGTTTATTTTACTCTCTAGATTATATCAAGGTCAATGACATTTGTTTCTCGGAAGAAATCAATACTTTCGCGTCTGCTCACATCTCACAATTTAAGAGATATTGCACAAGGTCAGTTCCACTCCCCAGTCAGATAAGAATAATTTCAAGTTAGAAATATGGTCGAGCATAAAAGGTCGTATGAAACTTGCCTATAATGGTAATTAAGACGCTCGTATGAAAATTATGAAACTCGCTTGCGCTCGTTTCATAAACATACTCGCGTCTTAATTACTATCATTATAGGCTCGTTGCATAATGTACTATTACACTTTTACTTATCAGACAGAAAGACAACTGAAGTGTAGGAGAAATTTTGTTTGCAAAATCGTTATACAAGTTTCATTAGATTCACATACTAGTACTTGTTTAAGTTTACAATAGGGACCCTAGGCTGTTATAATAATTGCTAAATTCATGCTCGGACTCATAAAAGTCTTACAGTGCCTTTGCTTATGACTTGTTATAGTAAGTTACTTTACACTTAGGTCTACACTTCTAGTGCAGATATGAGAACTGAAGTGTAGGATAGTTTTCTTCCAAATTCATTGCAGGATTATTACATTCCCAAACTTGCTTACGTTTATTTGTGTACAATAATATTTTTAACGACTTCATACAGGTAATTGGAAAGCTGCTACAGCTTGCAATGTTTTCTAAATTTATGCTGGGACTTAGGCAACACTGATAGTGTTTTGATTACTGGTACCAGTACTGATTTTACATAAAAATTGACTTAATGTGGAACATATAGTGCTGCATTACCGACTGATCTATTGCATAAATATTTATAACTGGAAAATGAATAGAATTGTAGACCTTCCATGCAGTTTAAGATGTTGCTATTAAAAGTAATTCACGACTTCATCTCATACTTGGACAGCTGGAATAAGAACTGTAGTGTTACCTGAGTTTGCAAAATGTAAGCCAGGTTTTATACAAGACTGACATTGATTTCTTAAAGTAATTTTACTTGAGAAATGAGTTTACACTTAATCCTATGGGGCTGGAATGGCAATTGAAGTGTAGAATAATTTTTTTCCCAAATTCATTGAAAAATTTAATAGATTACAATGTTAGATTATGTGTACTGGTGTTTAATAGTGCTTTGCGACTTCCTACAGATGATTGAAGTGTTCGGATAGGGTCTCTTGTCTTGCATAATAATTTCTAAAAACATGCCAGGACTTATTCAACACTCACAGTTTCTTAGGTTAGTGATTTTTCATAATTACTACTTTACGCTCATACTTACAGGTCATGAATAACAACTTAAGTATAGATAAAAATATTTTCCAAAATTCCATGCAAGATTTTATTACATTCTCATGTTTGTATAGGTGTAATGGTGTTGAATAATCTTTGACGACTTCATACTGACACATTGACAGCTGCAAAATGTAAGCCAGGACTGTAGTCCTGTATAATGGTTGCTAAATTCTTGCTGGATTTATACAGCACTGACAAGCTTTTATTTGCTGATTTCACATAAAAAAATGACTTAATCTAAAAGTGATAAAGCTGCATTACCGACTGAGTCCATGCATAAATATTTGCAAGTAGAAAAATTGAAATAGTTGAGATGGGCAGGGCATGTAACATGTATGGGCAAATCCAGAAATTCATATAGAGTGTTAGTTGGAAAGCCAGAGGGAAAAAGACCTTTGGCGAGGCTGAGACGTAGAGGGAATAATAATATTAAGATTGACTTGAGAGAAGTGGGATATGTTTGTAGAAACTGGATTAATCTCGCTCAGGATAGAGACCAATGACAGGCTTATGTGAGAGTGGCAATGAATCTCCAGGTTCATTAAAAGCCATAAGAAGTATGTAAGAAAAATATAAATGTGTAATCCTCCTGTGCTTCTATTTGTTTTGTTGCTTTCAAAAGTAAATCACGACTTCATACTCATATCTGCACAGAAGCATTAAGGACTCCAGTGTTGAACAAATTTTCAGAAATGAACGCAGAGTTTATAAAATACTGACAGTGTTTTTAAGTACTTTTACTTGACAAATGATTTTGTACTCAGTCCTACAGAGCAAGTATGAAAATAGAGTGTAGAATAAATTTCTTCTCTAATTCATATCAAAATCTATTAGATTGAATGTTTGCTTTAGTATACTGTTGCTGAATAAAATTTCACCACTTCATGCAGATAATTCGGAGGTTGCAATAGGGATTCTAGTCTTGCATAATGGTTGCTAATTTCATGCCAGGACTTGTACATCACTGACAGAGATAATGATTAATGAATTTCTATAGTAAATTGTCTTATGCTTATACTTATAAAGCAGGAATCGTATATGAAGTGTAGTATAAATACTTTCCAAATGTCATGCAAGATTTATTACATTCTCATGCTTGTACATGTGTAGTGAGTGATGTTGAGTAATCTTTGACGACTTCATATTGACACATGTCCAGCTGTAATAAGGACTCTAATACTGCAATGTGGTTGCTAAATTGATGCCAAGACTTATACAACACTGACAATGTTTTGTTAGCTGATTTTACATAAAAATTCCTTTATGTACAACTCATAAAGCTGCATTAGTGACTGAGCTCATGCATAAATTTCTACAATAGGGAAAAATGTAGAATTGAATGTCTCCCATGCTCTTTTTTGGTCTTTTTGCTTTGAAACATATTTCACTACTTCACATACTCATACTTGGTCAGGTGCACAAAAGACTCTAGTGTTGGATAAATTTGCAAAATTGAAGCCAGTGTTTATACAATACAATACTGGCAGTGATTTTAAGTGGTTTTACATGAGCACTATCTTTACACAAAATCCTATAGTTCAGGAATGACAGCGTAAGTGTAGAATAAATTTTTTTCCAAACTCATAGCAAGGATCATTAAATTCCAATGCTTGCTTAGATGTACTGGTGTTGAATAATGTTTCACGATTTCATACAGATAATTGGAGAGCTGCAAAAGGATTCTTTCCTTGTATATTGATTGCTAAATTAATGCCAGGAGTTATAGAAGACTGACTGCTTTGGATAATGGTTTTCATAATGAACTACTTAGTTTACACTGAAACTGATAGATCCATCAAACGCAACTGAAGTATAAGAGAATATTTTTTCCAATTTGTTTGCAAGATTTATTAGATTCCCCTGCTTGTTAAGTGTACTGGTGTGGTATAATGTTTGATCACTTCATATAGAAGATAGGACAGCTGTAATATGAACTCTGTCTTTGCTTAATAATTTCTAAATTCTTGGCACAACTCATACAGTGCTTTGGTGATTGGTGATTGTTTTTCATAATAAATTACTTTAAAATCAATACGTATAGGGGGAGGGATGACCACTGAAGAGTAGGATAATATTTTTTTGCAAATTTAAAGTCAGAATTATTACATTGCAATGTCTGCTAGGTTAAGTGGTGTTGAGCAATGTTTGGCGAATTTCTACTGACATTTGGTAAACTGCAATAGGGTGTCTAGACCTACATAATGATTGTTAAATTCATGAAATGACGTACACAAATCTGACAGTGCATTTGCTATATTTTTTTTCATAATAAATTGCATTACAGTTATATGTATGAGAACTGAAGTGTAGGATAGTTTTTTCCACATTCATTGCAGGATTTATTAGATTCACAAGCTTGCTTACATTTACTGATGTACAATAATTTTTGACGACTTAATACATGTAACTGGACAGCTGCTATAGAACCCTGGTCTGGGACTGTGGGACTTGTAAATTCATACCAGGACTTGTACTACACTGATAGTGTTTTGATTACTGATTTTACATAAAAAGTGACTTAATCTACAACTTAGAGTGCTGAATTACTGACAGATCTCATGCATAAATACTTGCTATTGGAAAAAAGAAATTAGAATTGTAGGACTCTCATCCTTTTTGTCGTGTTGTTGCTTTGCATGGTAATTGACTTCATACTGATGTTTGCACAGTGGCTGTGAGGAATCTAGCTTTGCAAAAAGATTGCAAATTTTATGTCCGGATTTATACAACACTGGAAGTGCTTTTGTTATGTGGTTTTAATTGAGAAATGACCCTACACTCATTCCTATATGACAACTGAGAACTAAGATGAATTTTATCCAAATTCATTGCAATATTTATTACATTCCCATACATGGTTAAGTGTACTGGTGTTCATTAATGTTGGACGACTCCCTACATATAATTGAAGAAGTGCAATAGGGTGTCCTTTCTTACGTAATAATGGCAGTGTTTTGTTCGGTTATTTCACATAAAAAGTGACAATCTATAATTCATAAAGCTGCATTACTGACTAAGGTCATGCATAGAAAAATTTTGAATTGTAGGTCTCCTGTGATTTTTGTGGTCTTGTTGCCTTGAAAAGTAGTTGACGACTTCATACTCATACTTTGACTGATGCAATAAGGAATCTAGTGTTAGATAAATTTGCAAAATATAAGCCATTAGGAGGAGACGGCCTCCAGATATGGAGGGTAGCTGCGAATATATTGAATAAGCAGTCATGGACAGCCGATAAGGGGTGATCCTCCAGCTTGGTTGAGCGATGGGCTAACAACCCATCAGCGTAAAAAAGAGCTTGTTACGAAACCTTACAAGGCATTTAGCATATATGGGCGAATCCAGAAATGCATATAGAGTGTTAGTTAGGAGATCAGAGGGAAAAAGACCTTTGGGGAGGCTGAGACATAGATGTGAGGATAATATTAAAATGGATTTGAGGGAGGTGGGATATGATGATAGAGACTGGATTAATGTTGCACAGGATAGGGACCAATGGTGGGCTTATGTTAGGACGGCAATGAAGCTGTGGGTTCCTTAAAAGCCATTTGTAAGTAAGTACATGACAACTGAAGTGTAGCATAATTTTTTTTTTTTTTTTCCAAATTGATAGCAAGATTTATTAGATTCCAATGTTTCCTAATGTGTACTGGTGTTTAATAGTGCTTCACAGTACCTACAGATAATTGAAGAGTTGAATAATGTCTCTTGTCTTGCATAACAGTTGCTAAATTCGTGTCAAGAATATACAACACTGACAGTCATTAAGGTTATTAATTCTTAATAATATCTAACTTGGTGCTCGTAATTGCAGGACAGGAATGACGAATTAAGTGCAGTATAAATATTTTCAGCCTCCTATAAAATTGAGTACCGGGTCTTTCCCAGGGGTAAAAGGCGGTCAGAGCGTGGTGCCGACCACACCACCTCATTCTAGTCCTGAGGTCATGGAAAGCATGAGGCTCTACCTCCATGCCCCCCAAGTGCCTTCATGGCATGTTACGGGGATACGTTTACCTTAAAAATATTTTCCAAATTTCATGCCAGACTTGTTACAGTGGTGTAGTGGTGTAGTGGTGTTGAATAAAATCTTTGACGACTTCATACTGACAAATGGACAGCTTCGATTGAGGGGCCCAAACCTACATTGTTGTTGCTGAATTCATACCAGGGCTTATACGGCATTTACAATACTTTCGTTTGCTGATTTCACATAAGAGTGACTTAAACTACAAATCTCAATGCTGCATTACCAACTGAGCTCTTACGTAAATATACTACAAGTAAAAAAAATGTAGAATTGTAGGCCTCCCGTACTTTTTTTTTTTGGGTGTAATTGTCTTGAAAAGTAGTTCAGGACTTGTTACTCATACTTGGACAGCTGAAATAAGGACTCTTAGGTCCATATTCATAGACATTCTTAGCTCGGGCTTCCGGTGGATGATCAGCGAACTAACGTTTTTCGTAATCATAAACCAGTGTTAGCGGTATGATATGATATGAATCCTGTATAAGTAATCAGTCAATAGCTGGGGGTAGTTTAGCATGCTAATAGCACGGGCTAGCGAAATGTCTATGCATACCACCATTAGTGTTGCATAAATTTAAAAAATTTAAGCCAGAGTTTATACAAGACTGAGAGCGATTTATTTAATCAATTTTACGAGAGCAATGACTTTATATTCAATCCTATAGAGCAGGAAAGAGAAGTGAAGTGTAGAAAAAAAAATTTTTTTTTCCCAAATTTATACCAAGATTTATTAGACTCCAATGTTTGCTTAAGTGTACTGGCATTCAATAGTGATTCACGACATCGTACAAATAATAATTGGACAGCTACTATAATGTTTCTAGTCTTGCATAATGATTGCTAAATTCATGCCAGGACTTATACAACAAGAAGAATTATTTAGGTTAATGATTTACCACAGTGACTTGATTTACATTTATCCATACAAGGCAGGAATGACGACTTGAATTTAGTATAAATAAGCTCCGAATTCCATGCAAGATTTTATTTCATTCTCATGTCCCTGGGGGTGTAATGGTATTGAAAAAATCTATGACGACATCATAGTGACATACGGAAAGCTGCAATAGGAACTCCAGTCGTGTATAGTGATTTCTAAATTCTTGCCAGAACTTAAACAACACGGATGGTGCTTTTGTTTGCTGATTTTACATAGCACTGGCACCTATGATGGGCACCTTTACAGTGATGGGCACAGTAAATTATTTATGATTGAAATAAGGATTTGCGGCTTAGAATTCAGTTCCTTTTGTTCCATATGATTCACATACATTCCCGCGCATAATCTATGTCCTGAGAGCTTGTGGGAAACTTGAGTTTAAAATTCATTGTGACCATGTGCATGCCTATGTTTATCATCACTTAAAATTAATTATTTTTTTAGTGTTCATTGCTGTCATAAATAGTGTTTGAAGGTTTTGTTGTTTTCTGTGTTGTGTTCAAAGCTTGATCTTTAACTCGTTTAGTGTATCTCAGTAGAGAAAAGTGGTTTTAATACTGAAATAACGATTTATTGTGTCTTAATGGTCCATGCCCACCACTATGTACCTACTAAAAGTCACGTGATATAGAGTGATGGACATAGTATGCCCATCACTGTTACAGTATTTATAGTTTTATATAATATAAGTTGTTTATCATACATATTTGTAGATCTTGATACGACAAATATATTATTTTAAGACGGATTTTTTAAAACTATTGTATACAGTGATGGGCACAGTAATAAATAAATAATAATAAATTTAGCTCGTACACATCCCGTAAGGACAAGGGCCTCCTGTTGTCACAGGGAATTGCTCATAAATAGACTCCTAAGGTGAGCGAGTCCTTGGGAGCTTGGTCATATTACTGATATTTCTTCGTTTCACTGTTCCTGACTTCCCTCTTCGATTATTTCTACCATACTCATCCCCCACACTTCCTCATATCACTTCACACAAATTACACTCACTGTCGTTGACTTTCTGTCCTATCTGGTGCTTGTTGATTCATGTTTGGTGCCAGCTGCCTCCATACTTCTCTGTCTCGTACCACTCTCGACCATTGACTTCCCGCTCTGGTTCTGAAGTAGTCCGCCCATCTGGTTTTTTGTCATCCCACATGCCGTCGTCCTTCTCTCGGGTCCCACATTGTGATGCGATTCGTCCATTTCTGGTGATCCATACGTGCTACGTGGCCACCCCATTTCCATTTTAGGTTTTCTGCCCTTTCTACCACATCGCGCATTTTTGTCCTTCTTCTTATTTCCTCGTTTCTGAGTCTGTCTCTTAGTGAAACATTTAGGATCTTCCTTTCCATTCTCCTTTGACAAACCTGTAGCTGTTTTTTCTGTTTTTCTGTCAAGGACCACGTTTGACAGCCATAGAGTAATGTCGGCATGACACATTTGTCTAGGAGTTCAGCTTTTGTATTTGCTCTTTGCCGTTTGTCCAGGAGTAGGAATTTGAGCGACCAAAATTTGTTCCATGCCAGTCCTATTCTGCGTTTGATTTCATTCTCTGTGTTCTTGTTTAGGGAGATGCTTTGCCCGAGGTACACGTACTGCTGCACATACTCAAGTGGTGATTGTTGAATTTGAATAGGGTCTTATGTTCCATTGGTCATAACTTTTGTTTTTGTGGGAAGGGCACAGTGCCCATCACTAAATATTTGTAAGTGCCCATTACTAGTTCCATGATATAAAACTGATAGCCATTGATAACTAGTCCATCATGTTCAGTCTATTATTAATCGTAGGTTACAGCTGAAGTCGAACTCTACAGTTCTGTTTCAATCTCAAAAAGCACAATATTGAAGAAATTAATTAAAATTAAGGATCAGTTGATGTTGTCTGTTGCACCAGTTCAGGATGTTCACAGGATTGAAACTTCTGCTGAGAAGTTTGTGCTACCAAGATCAATATTGTAAAGGTATATTAAGGGGCAGGACAAATCTATAATTTTGCTATCTCCTTTTAAGAATAATGCTTGTAAAAAAAGGTATAAGGTTTTCTCCGAAGTAATGCTATTATTCCAGAGCAAATAGTACAAGGTTGACGAAGGCAAATTAAAATGTGAATGAAGACAATCTAAGAAACGATTTCTAGAAACTGAATCAATCATAAAGGAGGAAAACCTTCACAAAGAAAGAATTTTTCACCAGTACTAAATGAAATTCTAAAGTCTTCCGTAAAATCTTACATACTGAAAAATGGAATCTTAGCAACCGACTTTTTATCCTGGATTTCCAACAACATTGGCTTTACAAAATGTTTAGAAAAAGAGTGCAATGGACTTGCAAATTCACAGATAAAAGACTGGCAAGGAGTTGCTGAAGATAAGCCTAAAATCAAAAATATCTAAAACGAAATGAAACCTCCATAGAATCAGAAGAAATAATGATTTATAGATGAATGTAGTGGCAAAGGGATGAAAAAGATCAGCTATAAGAGATCGAAGAAATAGTTGAAAGAAACTTAAGCAGTCAAAATAAAAGTGACAGCAAGTAACGAACATTACCAGAGAGAAGGTCGGGTGCTAATATTAGCATTCAACAAGATAATTTACTAAAAAGACACCAGAAAAAATCTCAACAGTCAAGAAAATGATACATTCAGATGACCATAATCCCGCACATTGGAGGATTGCTTGGTATGGCCAGAAACTGCAAAAGCAAAGTAAATCATAAAACTGAAAGATGCCATTCTAACTTCATTGAAATCGAGAACCGTTTTTAAGATTAGAAAGGAAAAAAAAAAGGCAGAAGAATAAAGAAAAAAGGAGAGAAAACGAAAAAGGGAGATGAATAATGGAGGGGAAAAAAGCTAAGCGTAAAAGAATTCCTTAATAGACAAAACAAGTAACAGGTTTCGAAAAAGTTACTGAACTATCATTATTAAACTCTGGAGAAAGGTCACAAAACACTAGTTTACTTGTGACCCTTCTATGTGACCAAACTTTTCAAGCAACTACTATTGCTGTTACTGGTACAATCATATTAGAGAAGAAAAGACACTTCACCTAGTCAGAAGAGTCCAATAAACTGTTTTTAATCAGGACTGTGTTAGAATGCGGCTGGTGTTTAAATAATAAGCGACATGGTATTTTCTGATAAAAATAAGTCTTAAAGTGTTCCACAAGGAGTGTGTTGAAGAAAACGTCAGGTGATAATAATTCACAAGAAGAGAATGTGTACGTTTGCAAGAAAAGTGTAAGAAAATTTTATTAGGAAAAAAGTGCAAATGAGTAGGATTCTAGATTGCCATAAAAAAGTTTGGATTATAATTACAGCATTAATAGAGTGAGGAGTATCTTAGATGTTGGAAACATAAATTAACCTCAATTTAGAAGTAATTGTCTGAGTTTTATATTATAATATTGATGTGCCCATCACTATATATCAAAGTACCCAAGTTAGATGCTTGGCTGCCCATTACTATGATTTCCTTCCATTTGAACATTGATGTAATTTCGAAAGGATCAGACATATTATTGTCACTTATTTCTTATGACAAACAATAGTAAATATATTTAGGAGTTTATTAAAAAAAATTGAGAACGATATCTCAGAAAATTGTATGTTTTCTAACTAATATTTCTTTTAATGCACCTTAAAGTGCCCCTCACTATAGCCTTTACCCTACAAAATCACAAAATCTACAATATATGAAGCTCCATTACCGAGTTAGCTTATGCATAAATGGAAAGAATTTAGAATCTTAATTCTGTCTGTTAGGTGTTTTTATCTTGAAATTTTTTTTGACGACATTAGTCTCATAGTTGGACCAGCGAATAGGGATTATAAAGAATGGACACTTCGCGTCGGTACCTTTGATGTAGCCGGACCGATTTCAATGACCTTCAAGCCAGCTAGAGCGTCAGATTCTGCTTTCTCCCTAGAGTCGGCGCTGATATCACACCAGCTAGCAGTCGACACAGCGGAAATATAACACATACAATTAATACATCTAGGTACATTATGTACTCAAATAAAATAAATTGGATCCATAAAATAATAAATCCTTCATTAACTGTAATGTCTAGACTCTAGAGTTCCTTTATAATGAGAGTTCAGACGTTGACCCCAACAACAATTAAAATATGTAATGATTTGATAGCGCTGAAAATGGAAAAACAAAACTCTTACGAGAAGTAAAACCATATACCTATATTATATTATATACAAATATTAAACGAATTCGATACTTAATTTTATAATGTATTATATTATTTTATAATACATTATAAAATTAAGTATATTATATTATCTTATAATATAATTTATGATATCTGAAATATAAAATATTTTTATTACAACTAGTTTGTCACTGAGAAATAAGGAAAAGCTGTTAACTTAAATTTATTTGAAGCAAAGCGTTACTGGATTATGCAATAAGGTAGGCGATGTTTGGATCCTGTGCCTTAATTCTATTCTCAATTATTATCTCAGCCTAAGCTCGATTACACTACCTCTAGCGCTTGAAAGTGGAACTAGCCGCTGGCGCACAGAGAAACAAAACACAGGAAAATTCGCTCAGTGTCCATTCTTTATAATCCCTATTCGCTGGTTGGACCTCGAAATTGAAAGTAGAGCTAATAACATTGCAATGCTCGTTAGATTAAGTGTTGTTGAGCAATTTTTGACGATTTGATACTGACACTTGGTAAACTGCAGTAGGGGTCTAGTCAGAGTTGTAGTCCCAAACTTAACAGTGCCGGAGCTCTTTATGTTTTTTTAACCTTTGGAGAAGGGGGAAGGTTTGGATGCAAAAAAAAAATAAGACAAAGAAAGAAATGTCATAAAGTAAGACTGTAAGGAGAATACATGGCAACACCAATCAATTCCTACTCCATTTAGCTTCTGAAGCTCAAGTAAACCGAAATGGTCACTGTAAGGGTGGTCATTCTGCGCAATGTAATAAGCTGATCTAAATTTCGCTTTTATTGCTTCACGGTGGGCTGCACTCGTTTATTCGCCAACATTTTCAATTGATTGCTTTTCAGACGTATCAATTATTTTTGTGCTATATTATGAGCATTGGATTTCTTGTGTTCAATGATTTTTTTTCGTAGTGACTTAAGATGATGTGATCTGCTCTGATCTGATCTGTTCAATCCGTAGTAATTTACTAAATATGAGCGCCATTCATTAAATACAGAAATACACTCTTTTTTTTTTAATGCACCCAATGTAGTTACTTCATGACACACTTTACAGCCTAGCTTACATGGCTTACAATCAATTCAAGGATAAGCTTATTTTTTCTTGGCCATATATTTTTTCTTCATTCCATACATTCGGCCACTCACTTTGCAAGCCGACTTTTTTACTTTCACTATTTTGATGTTGAATATTCTTCACAGTCATACTGGAACTGTATCTTTAATAACAGTATCTCTGGTTGAATTACTAGGTTCATCAAATAGAAGCGAAGGGCTTAAGATATAACCAATATCAGGAGAGGAAGCTTTTGTAACTCCACTAGTAACAGCAATGGCACGAGAAAAGAAAGAAGTTAATGTTTTTTATCTATGTTTATTTTGTTCCATATTTACTGAAGGGCAATAGATAAAAACAAAAGTTTCAAGCAGTCTTTTAGTCACGTTATAGGCAGTAAATTAACTGTTTAAAATTCACTTCGTAAAATAACTGGGAAACAAACACAACACATTTCGGTAACATCGTAGACAATCTCCTGTATCGCACAAAGACGCGAAAACTAACGAAATACGATACGAAACCAAAGTGAATTAGGAATGTGATCATTTCGTGCAGGCGCACTAAAGTTTAGTTTGGTGGTTGTCCTGTCCCTGATTCTTCCCCCATTTCTCACCACACACCTCGTCTACACTCCTAGTGGTCTCACAATCCTTTACTTCCTAACTTGTTCCAATTTTCTAAACGAAGCACAAAAAATATAATCACTAAATATTCTGACATTAACGCAGATATCGTTAGCTGGGAAAGTAATGCGATGTCAAAACAGATTTTAAAATTCCAAATCATGCCGGAGCTCCGCTCCACCTTCGAACACAGTGCCAGAGCGTCGCTCCACTCCGCTCCACCTCCACTACATCCCTGGGTCTAGTCTTTCATAAGGATTTCTAAATTCATGTCAGGAAGTACATAACACTGACAGTTATTTAGATGACTGGTCTTCTATAATAATTTATTTTAGGCTCATATTTACAGGGCAGGAATGACAACTTGTGTGTAGTATAAATATTCTCCAAATTTCATCAAGATTTATTACATTCTGATGTGTGTATAGGTGTAGTGGTGTTGAAAAATCTTTGACGATATCATAGTGACACATGGGCAGAATGATGCAATAGAGATTCTAGTTCTGAATAGTGAATGCTAATTTCTTGCCAGGACTTATACAACACTGACAGTGCTTCTTTTTGGTGATTTGAAATAAAATATTACTTAATCTGCAACCCATAAAACTGCTTTACCAACTGAGCTATTTCATAAATGTTTAGAATTGGGAACAAAAATTTGAACTGTAGGTCTGAAATGTTTTGTTAGTTGCTTTTGCTTCGGGAAGTAATTGATTACTTTATCTCACACTTGCACAGTTGTAGTAAGGAATCTAGTGTTGAATTAAAGTGGAAAAAATTTAGCCGGGCTTTATACAACATTAACATTACTTTTTTAATGTGCTATATATGAGAAATGAATTTAAACTCCTTCTATTAGGTCAGGAATGACAACTGAAATATAGAATAATTTTTTTTCCCATTTCATAGCAAAATCTATTAAATTCACATGCTTGCTTACCTTTACTGGTGTTCAATAATGTGTTTACCAAACACCAGTACCTGGTAAACTTCAATAGTTAGGATCTTGTCTTGTATGATGATTGACAAATTCGTGCCAGGACTTGTACAGCACTGACAGTTTTTAATTTATTGATTTTTGATAATAACTTACTTCCTGCTCCTACTTACAGGGCAGAAATGACGACTTGGGTATAGTATAAATATTCTCCGAATTTGATACAAGACTTATTGCGATCCGAGGTATTTATAGGTGAAATGGTGTTTAAAAATCTTTGACTTAATGTTAGTGACAGACAGCTGCAATAGGAATTCTATTTCTGTATAGTGATTGTTAAATTCTTGCCAGTGCCTTTTTCTGCTGATTTTACACAAAAATACCTTGATCTACAACTCATAATTTGACATGACTACTGGAGTGTAGTATAAATATTCTTCTAATTCCATGCAAGATTTATTAGTCTCATGTGTTTGTAAGTGCAGTGGTCTTCAAAAATCTTTGACGATATCATAGTGATGCAATAAGGATTCTGGTTCTTAATAGTGATTGCTAATTTCTTGCCAGGACTTATATAACATTGACAGTACTTCTATTTGCTGATTTTGCGTACCTAAGATACCGGTATGACTTGATCTGCAACCGATAAAGCTGTTTTACCGACTAAGCTATTTGATAAATGTTTACATCTATGGAAAACATAGAATAGTAGGTCTGAAATGCTTTGTTAGGTGTTTTTGCTTTGTAAAGTAATTGACGACTTCATTCTCATAGTTGGACAGCTGCAATAAGTACTCGAGTGTAGTATTAAAGTGGAAAAAACTAAGCCAGGCTTTATAGAACATTGACAGTGCTCTTTTAAGGGGAATTGGACGTTATCGCATGCAAAGTAATGGTAAAAATAGCCTATCTTCAAGCAGTCATAAATGTAATACTATTTATCACAGCTATTTCATTTTTTTAGTGATATATGTATACACATTAAACTTTAAAATGATAAAAGAATGGTTAATCTAGTGTAAATCTTACCCTTAAATTAATTTTTGAACTTAAACATATGTTTTATATAAATTCACTACATATCTGTGATTAGGTACACTCTATTCACTTATCATAGCACACATTGAATTAAAATTTTGGCCACTTACTGCTAAGAGACACTAAAACATACCCTACTAAAATTATTAAAATATCTGTAATATTATGGGCATAGGGCTTATAGTAATCTTCAATTTTTTTTAATTTATTGACTGTGATGATTACTATAAGCCCTATGCCCATAATATTACAGATATATGAATAATTTTAGTAGGGTATGTTTTAGTATCTATTAGCAGTAAGTGGTGAAATTTTCAATTCAATATGTGCTATAATAAGTGAATAGAGTGTGCCTAATCACAGACATGTAGTGGATTTATAAAAAAAAATTGTGCTTAATTAAAAAAATTAATTTAAGGATACAGATTTACTCTAGAGTAACCATTCTTTTTCATTTTAAAGCTTAATATGTATACACACATAGCTAACAAAAATGAAAGACCACTGATAAATAGTAGACTATTATATTTATGACTGCTAGAAGATAGGCTATTTTTACCATTATTTTGCATGCGATAATGACCAACTCCCCTTAAAGAGCTATACATGAGAAGTGAATTTACATCCCTTGCTATAGGGCAGGAATGACAACTGAAATGTAGAATATTTTTATTCAATTACATAACAAAATCTATTAGATTAACATGCTTGCTTACCTTGACTGGTGTTCAATAACATTTGAAGGAGGACTTGCACAGCACAGATAGTTCTTCTTAAGTTATTGATTTTTGATAATAACTTACTTTACCCTGCTATTTACAGGACAGGAATGTCGACTTGAGTGTTGTATAAATATTTTCCAAATTTAATACAGTACTTACTGCATTGTCATTTTTGTATAGGTGAAGTGGTGTGGAAAAATTTTTGGCGTCACATGGACAGCTGCATTAGGGATTGTAGTTCTGTACAGTGATTGCAAAATTCTTGCCAGGACTTATGCAACACTGACTGTGCCTTTTCTGCTGATTTTACATAAAAAATGACTTGATCTACAACTCCTAAAGCTGCATTACTAACTAAGCTCATTCATAAAAGTTTGCAATTGAAAAACAAACAAAAAAAAAAAACTAGAATTCTAGGTCAGAAATGCTTTGTTAGTTGTTTTTGCTTTGGAAAGTATTTGACGACTTTATTTTCACACTTGCACAGCTGCAATAAGGACTAATATAGTGTTGCGTTAATTTGGAATAAATTAAGCAAGGCTTTATGCAGCATTAACAGTTCTCTTATATAGAGCTCTACATGAGAAATGAATTTCCACTCCTTGCTATATGGCGGGAGAGACAACTGAAATGTAGAATATATTTTTCTAATTTCATAGCAAGATCTATTAGATTTGCATTCTTGTTTATGCTTACTGGGGTTCAATAATGTTTGACGATATCATACAGAGGGTTGGACAGCTGGAAGTAGATTCCTGTTTTTACATAATGATATCTAAATTGAATGAATGAAATGAAATGCGCACAATGTGCATAGGATTTGTAGGTTAGTCTTTGCAGAAGTTTGTGAGCGAGGTTTTCCTTTCTTGGCAGTTTTCAACGTGATATCGTCCACACGGCTTCTGACACAGTTCACACACACATTCGTCTTTGGGTTCGTGGTATCTCTTGGTGGTACAGATCTTATGGTGAAAACCATGTACTGCGTAGCGGGTCACTATGTGTCTCAGTTCGTAGTTTGTGTTTGCCCAGTCTCTGGTTGTCATGGCGTCTGTTATGTAGAACTCACTCCAGATGGCGTTCTTCTTTCCTCTGAGTACTTAAAGGGCTTTCTCATATGCTGGGATGTTCGGCATGCAGAGTTGTGTTTTAATATCTTCGATGAAGAAGCGTTCCTTCATTAGTTCGTATGTTAGTCTCGATTTATAAATTAATACCAGGATGTATATGAGACTGATATTGCTCTGCTTAGTGGTCTTTCATAGTAAATTTCTTGTACTCATACATAGAAGCCAGGAAAAAGACTTATAGTGTAGGATAAAATTATTATCCAAATTTTTTTACAAGTTTTATTAGATTCTCAGGGTTGCTTAAGTGTACTGGTGTTGAATAATATTTGAAGACTTGATATAGATAATTGGACAACTGCATTCGGGGTTCTAAACTTGCAATATGAAGATCTAAATTGATGCCAGATCTGATAGAGGAATGACAGTGCTTTTGCTAATTGTTTTTCATACCGTAATAAATTACATTACAATTCTTATAGGTTAGGAATTATATCTGGCTAGTAATTTTGAAAGAAAAAAATCAAGAATATCGTAGCTAAAGGCGAGGTTAGTGACACAAGTATGGTGAGTGTACGTGAGAAAAATGCAAACGTGTCAAACTCAGTGACGATTTCCGGAAAGCAGTTAGTGACGTCAACTGATGAAGAAACAGGAGTGACGCGAACTGGCATTCAACAAGCTCAGCAGAACAAGACCTCAATGCAAGCGAATAGAAATAGTGGACATCAAATGGGAGCAATTCCGAAGCGGGTGAAGGAACTAAGATCTAAATTGAGGCTGACGAGAAGCAGAGTAATGCAAGTAGGAGATAGTTCAGGGAACAGTGATGAAGGAAGAGGGGAAAACAAGGTGAAAAAACAGTATGACTTAAGGAAATGGTGTGGAGGGGAAATAAATCGTGAGAAAAGAAAACTAAGATCTAAAAAGTAGCTATGTGGAAAAGTGAGCAGTGAAAATTGCAAATAATTAGAGATGTAGAGTGAGGGGAAATGTGTCATACAGGAGGGGGTTATAGTATTTTTGGTATAATGATGAGTTAGGAGTAAAATACGGGAAGAATTGATGACAGACAAAAAAAGACTAGTGGAAGAATTGCAATAAGAAATTTTAACAAAGTAATGTCCTAATTGACTTGTACGAGAGGAGTGTAAAATGGTGAGACGGCACTGTATGCTAATATTGTGAAGTGCCACCTCACCGAAAGGTATATTGCTTAAAGACAAATATATACATTCATACATTCATTCATTCATATCTGGCTAGTAGCATAATTTTCTGCAAATTGAAATTAGATCTAATCACATTGCAGTGCTTGTTGGGTTAAGTGACATTGAGCAAGATTTCATGACTTGATAGTGGCACCTGGTAAACTGCAATAGGGGAGCTCTGGTTTTGTATAATGGTTGCTAAATTCATGCCAGAACTTATACAACACCGAGAGTTATTCAGGTTACTGATTTATCACAATAACTTGGTTTACAATCATCCTTACAGGGCAGGAATGACAATTTGAATTTAATATAAATAAGCTGTGAATTCCATGCAAAATTTATTTGATTTTCATGTCCCTAGGGGTGTAGTGGTATTGAAAAATCTATGACGACAAGGTAGTAACACACGGACAGCTGCAATAGGAACACCAGTCCTGTATAGTGATTGCTAAATTCTTGTCAGAACTTATACAACACGGATGGAGCTTTGCCGAATATAAGCCAGGGTTTAGACAGCACTGGCAGTGCTTTTTAAAATAGTTTTACATAAGAAATGACTCTACAGTCATACTGACAGGGCAGGAATGACAACTGAAATGTAGAATAACGTTTTCCAATTCCATAACAAAATCTGTTAAATTCCCATGCTTGCTTACATTTACTGGTGTTGAATAATATTTAGGAACTTGATGCAGTGACTTGGACAGCTGGAACAGAGATTATATTTCTGTAGAATGATTTCTAGATTAATACTATGATGCATACAAGACTGATGGTGTTTCATAATGAATTACTTATACTCATACTTAAAGTGCAGGAAAATGACTTGAACATGTGGACAGAATTATTTTCCAAATTCGTTACAAGATTTACTCGATTTCCATGCTTGCTTAAGTGTACTGGTGTTCAATAATAATAATAGGGATTCTAGACTTTCATAAGAACTATTAAATTCATGCCAGGTCTGATATATATATAAATTACATTGAACTCTTCCTTATAGGGTAGGAAATACATGTGACTAATAGGATAATTTTCTCCAAATTGAAAGTAGAGTTAATAACATTGCAATGCTCTTTAGGTTAAGTGTTGTTGATCAATTTTTGTAGATTTGATACAGACACTTGGTAAACTGGAAAAGGAGTCTAGTCTTTCATAAGGATTATTAAATTCATGCCTGGAGTTGCACAACACTGACAGTTATTTAGCTGATTGGTCTTTTATAATAACATATTTTAGGCGCATATTTACAGGACAGGAATGACAACTTGTGTCTAATACAAATATTCTTCAAATTGCACGTAGGAATTTTTACAGTCTCATTTGTGTATAGGTGTAGTGGTGTTGAAAAATATTTGGCGACATCATAGTGACACATGGACAGATGCAATAGGGATTCTAGTCCTGAATAGTGATAGCTAATTTTTTACCAGGACATGTAACATTGACGGTTCTTTCGTTTGCTGATGTTACATGAAATATGACTTAATCTGCAACTCAAAAAACTGCTTCACTGACTGAGCTATTTCATAAATGTTTACAATTGTAAAAAACATAGAATTGTAGGTCTGAAATGCTTGGTTAGGTGTTTTTGTTTTGGAAAGTAATTGACGGCTTTATTCTCATAGTTGGACAGTTGCAATAAGGATACTAGTGTTGCATTAAAGTGGAAAAAACTAAGCTGGGCTTGATAGAGCATTGACAGTGCTCTTTTAAAGAGCTATACATGAGAGATGAATTTACACTCCTTCTTATGGGACAGGAATGACAACTGGAATGTAGAATAATTTTTTTTCCAATTTCATAGCATAATCTATTATATTCCCATGCTTGCTTATCTTGACAGATGTTCAAGATTGATTGACGATTTGATACTAACAAATTGATAAACTGCAATAGTTAGGATCTTGTCTTGGATAATGATTGAAAAATTAATGCAAGGACTTGTAGAGGAAGGACAGATTTTTGCTTATTGATTTTTGATAATAACTAAGTTTACGCTCCAACTTCCTGGCCTGGAATAACTACTTGAGTGTAGTATAAATATTCTACAAATTTGATGCAAGATTTATTAGATTTTCATTTCTACATCGATGTAGTAGTGTTGAAAATTAATTGTATTCACACTTAGAGGATCATGGTGGCACATGGACAGATGGAATAGGGATTCTAGTTCTATATAGTGATTGGTAATTTCTTTCCAGGACTTATACAAAACTGACAGTGCTTTTGTTTGCCCATTTTACATACAAAATGACAAAATCTACAGTTCATGAACCTGCATTACCAACTTAGCTCTTGCATGAATGTTTATAATTGGAAAGAATTTAGAATTGTAGTTCTCTCATGCTTTTATAGGTGTTTTTCCATTGAAACGTAATTGATAACTTTATTCTCATAGTTTAACAGCTGCAGTAATGACTCTTGTGTTGGAAAAATTTTCGAAATTGAAGCCAGAGTTTATACAGAACTAACTGTGGTTTTTTAAAATAGTTTTACATAAGGAATAACTGTGCAGTCATACTGATAGGGTTGGAATGACAACTGAAGTTCAAATTTTTTTGAAATTCGTAGAAATATCTATTAAATTCCAATGGTTGCTTATTGGTGTTGAATAATGTTTAGCACTTGATGCAGAGACTTGACCAGCTGGAACTGGTTTATATTTCTGTGGAATGATTTCTACATTAATACCACGATGCATACAAGACTGATAGTACTTTGCTAATTGGGTTTTCGTAATGAATTAATTGTGTTCATACTTAGAGGACAGGAAAATCGCTTGAACTGGTGGTGAAAATTGTTTTCCAAATTCAAACAAGATTTATTAGATTCCCATGCTTTCTTAAGTGTACTGGTGTTCAATAATAATAGCGATTCTAGACTTACATATGAATTGCTAATTTTATGTAGGTCTGTCACAAGACTGGGAGTGCTTTTGCTATTTGATTTTCATAATAAATTACATTACAGTTGTTCTTATAGGTTAGGATTTATATCTGAGGAGTAGGATAATTTTCTCCAATTTGAAAGTGGCCTAGAGCTAATGACATTGCAATGCTTGTTGGGTTAAGTAGTGTTGAGCAATTTTTGAGAACTTTATACTGACTTGGTAAACTGCAGTAGGGGTCTAGTCTTTCATAAGGATTTCTAAATTCATGTCAGGAAGTACACAACGCTGACAGTTATTTAGATGATTGGTCTTTGAAACATATTGTAGGCTCATATTTACAGGGCAGGAATGACAACTTGTATGTAGTACTATAAATATTCTCTAAATTGCATTAAGATTTATTATATTCTCATTTGTGTGTAGGTGTTGTAGTGTTGTGTTGAAAAATCTTTGACGATATCATAGTGACATATTGGACAATAGGGATTCTAATTCTGATTGCTAATTTCTTGCTAGGACTTGCACAACACTGACAGTGCATTTGTTTGGTGATTTTACATTAAATGTTACTTAATCTGCAGCGCATAAAACTGCTTTACCGACAGAACTATTTCATAAATGTTTAGAATTGGGAACAAAAATTAGAACTATAGGTCTGAAATGCTTTGTTATTTGCTTTTGCTTCGGAAATTAATTGACGACTTTATTTTCACTCTTGCAAAGCTGCAATAAGGTCTCTAGTGGTGCATTAAAATGGAAAAAATTAAGGCCGGCTTTATACAACATTGACTTTTTTAATAAACTATACATGAGAAATTAATTCTGTATACTAACGATGCCATGAATGCTTGTCATTCCTACGGATTAATAAAAAATCAATCAATCAATCAATCAATCAATATAAACTTCTTCCTGTAGGGCAGGAATGACAACTGAAATGTAGAATAACGTTTTCCAATTTCATAACAAAATCTGTTAAATTCCCATGCTTGCTTACATTTACTGGTGTTCAATGATGTTTGAAGAATTCATACTGATACTGGTACTTAGTAAACTGAAATAGTCTGGATTTAGTCTTGTATAATGATTGACAAATTCGTGCTGGGCTTGTACAACACTGACAGTTTTTAACTTATTGATTTTTGATAATAAGTTACTTTACGCTCCTACTTACAGAGCAGGAATGACGACTTGAGTGTAGTATAAATCTGTGGTGCCCGGGTAAAGGGGTATAAGTCCAAAAATTCGAAAAATGAGTTACGTATACCATGATGTTCGGAAAGGCATATTCCATAATTGGGGTAAGGGACATAAGTCCATCTAGCTCAGAAAAGTATATATAGAGATGTGAAAAGGGTTATTAATCCCCAAAAGCTAATGTTTGTTTGATAAAGGGAGATAAGTGTACTTATATGCATTTACACGATCTGGAGTTATACATACATGTTTGGTAGTGCACTTATACCCTTTACACAATCTCTAGATGAAGACACGTGTAGATCTGTAACACCGTACTTAAAATTTACTGGCAGTTTGGCAAATATACTGTATCACATAGCAAGAATAACAACATTTTTGCATTTTTGATGGCTACATATAACATTCGAATAATTCATGTGCGGTACCAACATTATGCAAGATTATGGCATAACAGCTACATTGTTTAATATCGAAGTATCCATTGAGAATTGATGGACAGATGGTTTCTGTATACAAAAAGTGTTTCTTGGCAACGTTTGATGAGACTATCTCTTCCTTCTAAATCGATACTGTGGAAATTCGAAGCCAGTAAGTAGCACAGTCTATGAACAATTATTTCATGAACTGAATCTAAAAATCAAGCATACCAAAATATTCGTAGATACATATCACACGTGTGATACCCTGAAGATGAAGCTGAATTGTATATCCGGAGATGGAAAGACTGCAGTACAAGCGTTCCTATTGCAATATCAAGATCTGGCTGATAAAGCATATCTTGCAAAATCTCAAGGCAAAGAATATGCAGTCAGTGGGTTATTTTACGATGCTGTATCAATATCTCAGGTTATTTAACATCTGAATGGAATGAAGGTGATAATGCCGGCCAACTGAGTCTGGAGTCCAACATTGATAGTTACCCATCATTTTCACAGTGAACTCTTGTTTAGAGGAGAGTGAAATCCTCTTCTATCTTGAATTATTATACCTCCAACTGAGTCTTTTAACAATCAGCTGCAATGAGCAAAGAGGTAGTTATCTTTTCCTATGATAAGGGCTACAACCTGCACATAAAACACTTTCATATTATAATAGTCACAATAATTATTACGATTCAATTTGTGACAAAGTATTGACAAAGCCACATGAAAGTTTGGTTGTTATGTTATAACATTATTACAGACACCAGTGTTGAACACTTCTGTTGCTTTCTACAAGCGTCAAATTTGGACTTTTAATTTGACTGTACATAACTGTAAAGACAGATAAGTCACATGTTTTATTGGAGTGAAGTTGATGGTGACCGGGGACTAATCAAATTGCATCTTGCATTTTAAAATTTCTCTATAATCTGCCTTTCCATGTGAAATATGTAATAATGTATTCAGACACATGAGGGGGGACAAAAAAGTCTCTCATGCTGGCTATGTATGTATCTATTCTGAAAACTCGCCCACACCTTGAAACATTGAGTCGCAATTTTTTTTATAAAAGGCCACACTCACATGGAATGCGACTCTGACCATGTCTAAATTGAGGGAAAGAAGAAAAACTGTGACATAAAAATCCACATTCCTCATGACTGAATGCAGCTTGTACAACTTACAGGCAAAAAGAAGCCATTGAATGTGATTGAAATGAATGAGTCAGGCTTGCTTCAATATCACTGGTCTACAGTGATTTTGCTGCTGAACAAAAACAAGTATACCAACCCTAATTCGCGTGTGCTGATTACAGATCTGAAGTCCGTTTTTTTCCTACCACATCACAATTTTAAAAAAGTAACATTTTTAATTTTTACATTTTAATACATTTAGATTAATTTCATTTATTTTATTGTGATTTTTCTACTGAACAAAAACAAGTGTACCAACCCTAATTTGAGTGTTCAGGTTACAGATCTGAAGTCTGTTTTTTCTATCACGTCACAATTTTAAAACAACATTTTAAATTTTTAATTATGAAGTGCGACCCTACGCTCAGGTCAAAAATAAGTGCTCTTGAACTCGAAGCTTGGGACACATTAGTACTACTGTCAACTAAATTTTTAGGAAATTATCGAGCTGATAATTATGCTGAGCTAGTATATAACATGCTTAGAGCATTTCAGAATCTAGGTTGTTGCATGTCTTTAAAAATGCACTTTCTTCATTCGCACTTTGACTTTGTATTTAATATAATGTAATATAACAATTTACAAAGAATATATAAACTAAGCTCAATTTATATCTCTGGCTTTACATACAGATATGTAATGAATAGTAAGATTTAGAATTAATGTTACAGTCCCATAACTGAAAAACCTGAGGTGCTGTGATAAAGCTGATTACAGATCTGGAATCAGCGCATGAATTTCAATATAGAACACTTGAAATCTCCTCAGTAGCATACAAAATGTTTTTTTTATATATATATTTTTTTATTCTGACTTATTCAAAGATGCTCTCAAAATGAAGAAAACCACAGAACAAGGTGAAAGATTGCTCTAGAAAAATGTGAATTGGTTAAAATTTACAAAGGTTGTTGAGATGGTATTGTTTAAAGAAACACTTGATAGATGAAAAGATTTCAAGACACTAAATGTCAGATGAAGAGAACAATCACATAATGTACTCCAGTTACCTGTTTCATATCAGGGTTCTGTGCCAATTTTTTGTCAAAAGAAGAAAGATTTATTGGACCTGCTACCGCTCATTCCAAATATATTTCATTCCTTTTACACTGCACTTCCAACAACCTCAATAGTACGAGATATCCATCCTGACACATTCGAAGAAGTCAATGAAGATTAGTGAGTTTAATAGTATTAAAGAAAGTGCTTATTAATTCTTACTGTCTACAGTACGAAAATGTTATCTTATCATTCCTTAGGTACACTGAGGTAGATATTATTTTGAAAATAACATTTTTTTGACATTGAAACATCTAATACTATTGGTGTTATGAACACTAAAATTTAGTTTCTTCTTAAACTTTGCGTAATTTATTTTTAACGCAGCTGTTCAGCCATCTTGGAGCATTTGTGTAATTTTTAATAATCATTATGTTTCATAATATGAGCTTTGTGTGTTTATTTTGCAAGAGATATTTTGGGGAAAAGGGAGATAAGTTGTATGTAAGTTTGTGTAAAGGGGGATAAGTTCAAACTTACTATAATATTTAAAATATTATCAAAATATTAAAAATGAGTAAATGTTTGTAATAAAACTTCAAAAGCATTAAAAGCGAAGGACAAAATAACCAGAGTACATTCTGAAAAGATACACACTGGGATTTACAGATTTGTTGCAATCTTTGTTTTTGCCTTTTCTCAAAAGTGAAATTTAAGACTTATACCCCTTTACCTGGGAACCACAGAAATATTCTCCACAACTAATACACTACTTATTGCAATCTCATGTCTGTATAGGTGAAATAGTGTTTTTAACATTTTTGACTACATGTTAGTGACACATGTGCAGTTGCAATAGGGATTCCAGTTCAGTATAATGGTTGCTAAATTCTTGCCAGTACTTATATAACGCTTATAGTGCCTTTTTGTACTGTTTTACATAAAAATGACTTAATATACAGTACATCTCAGAAAGCTGTATTACCAACTGAGCTCATTCATAAAAGTTTGCAATTGGAAAAAAAAATTAGAATTGTAGGTCAGAAATGCTTCGTTAGGTGTTTTTGCTTTGAAAAGTAGTTGTTGTTTTTGTTCTAACATAGATATGGCTCTTTATATGGAATTTAATCCATTTTAAATGGCATCTCATTTCATAATAAACATTAAAATATGGTAAAATAAACAGACACACAAAATGAAACATAGATAAGATACAGATCATCAAATTAGAATATAAACCATAAGAATTAAGTAAAAAATTAATTCGTTTTGCTTCTAGCAGCCGAGTAAATAGGTGATAAATTTTCTGGGGTTTCCTGGCCTGTACAATGCCAGACTTCTTACAGATGGTGCACTCTTCTATCTCATATATTTTTATTTTAGCAAGATGTGCAGCTGTGCAGTCGTGTCCTGTAGGTAGTCTAAAGGCTGCCACTGATTCCTTACTTGGTTTACATTTTTTTTTCCCATAGTTCTGTTATTTTCTCCACATCTTCTCTTTCGCAAATTGGGAGAATTCTTGTATGATTTGAGGCTTTCTCAGCATTGGTTCGCTAATATGTTTTTGCGGGATATCAGCCGAGTCAGGATTTTGGAATGCTCCAAGCTTTCGACTGCAATCTCTGCAGCCATCTTCAGGGAATTTGTATCTGGACAGAAAGTCGTGGGTTATATAGATGTTAGGCTGTCTCGGTGATATGGGATTGGTTGGCGGATCGCCAATCCAGGGCCGGGAATTATAATTCCTCGTAAGCTCCGCCCCTCCCGGGATTCTTGTGTGAAGTTTGGCGGGCAGCGAGTCCTGTTCCACCGGTTGGAATCGGTTGCTGTCCTCGGTCCATGATCTTCGTGACCTTGATTGTAAGAGGGCCTAAGCTGGTCCAAGGCCGGTGTCCATGCCTGACTGAGCTGTAGTCCACCATCTCTGTTAAAGTTGTTTTTTGTCCAGCTTAATCTCTATGGCCTCCTTGATTGTAACTTACCAAAATTTTAACTCGGCTGATATCCTGCGAAAACATATTCGTGAGAGAATTCTTGTCCCCTGTTTTGAGAGTTTCACCTGCGATGAATTTTTGACTGAATTGATTGACAGGGATTGAGTTCCTATGCAAATCTTAGTGTCTCTTTTAGCTATCTCATTTGCCTTCAGCTTGCCTTCAATTCCGACATTGGCAGAAATCCACTGGACTGCAATAATTTTCTTTAATTTTTCTAGATGTTGTAAATTATGTTGAATATCATTTATTGTAGTAGAGTGGAGGTTTACTGTTTGAGGATATTGCTTGAATGGTAGCCTTCGAGTCTACAAATATAACTGCTTTTTCGAATTTATATGATTTGTAAATTAAGTTTTGTAGAGCTATATAAATGGTTGCTATTAGTCTATCATAATTGCTATGGTATTAACGCACTGAAGTGTAGTGTGAGAAAAATCTGCAAAATATTTCAACGTCTACACTGATGTCTTCTATATTAGATCCTTCAGTGAATACTCGTAATCATTCATCTTCCGGATATTTTTCATTCAGCATTCTAAGAGTATAGCATTTGAACATTGTTAAATTTGAGTCAGTGTCTTTAAGACTGTCTTGAGCAGTTAGATTGGTATTGATTGGAATGAAAACTAGTAGGTTTAAAGGTTTAGCAATAGTTTGTATTTCATTTTGAACATTTAGTGTTTTCAAGATACTACTTATTTTAGTTATTGGTGTTATTTGAGTTTTCAACCATTCATTATAGCATACTGGTGGTATCCAGCTTGTTCTTTGTGAGGCTTCCATCTTGACCAGATTTACCTCAGCTTGCTTTTGAATTTATTTTGGAAAGTAATTGACAACTTTATTCTCACACTTACACAGCACTGACAGTTTTTAACTTATTGATTTTCGAAAATAACTTACTTTATGCTCCTACTTACAGGGCAGGAATGACAACTTGAGTGTAGTAGGATAAATATTTTTCAAATCTGATGCAAAACTTATGCATTTTCATGTCTATATAGGTGAAGTGGTGTTGAAAAATCTTTGACGACATGTTAGTGAACATGGACAGATACAATATTGATTGTAGTTCTGTATAGTTATTGCTAAATTCTTGCGAGGACTTACACAACACTGACAGTGCCCGTTTGTGCTGATTTTACATAAAAATGACTTGATGTATAACTTATAAAGCTGCATTACCGACTGAGTCCATTCTTAAATATTTGTTGATTTTTTGTATTCGACAGACAATGGAGAAAAAATGGGAGTATAAGGGTACAGTACATCAATTATTCATAGATTTCAAAAAGGCATATGACTCGGTTAAGAGGGAAGTATTATATGATATTCTTATTGAATTTGGTATTCCCAAGAAACTAGTTCGATTAATTAAAATGTGTCTCAGTGAAACATACAGCAGAGTCCGTATAGGTCAGTTTCTATCTGATCCTTTTCCAATTCACTGCGGGCTAAAGCAGGGAGATGCACTATCACCTTTACTTTTTAACTTCGCGCTAGAATATGCCATTAGGAAAGTTCAGGATAACAGGCAGGGTTTGGAATTGAACAGGTTACATCAGCTTCTTGTCTATGCGGATGACGTGAATATGTTAGGAGAAAATACACAAACGATGAGGGAAAACACGGAAATTTTACTTGAAGCAAGTAGAGGGATCGGTTTGGAAGTAAATCCCGAAAAGACAAAGTATATGATTATTCTCGTGACGGGAATATTGTACGAAATGGAAATATAAAAATTGGAGATTTATCCTTCGAAGAGGTGGAAAAATTCAAATATCTTGGAGCAACAGTAACAAATATAAATGACACTCGGGAGGAAATTAAACGCAGAATAAATATGGGAAATGCGTGTTATTATTCGGTTGAGAAGCTCTTATCATCCAGTCTGCTGTCCAAAAATCTGAAAGTTAGAATTTATAAAACAGTTATATTACCGGTTCTTCTGTATGGTTGTGAAACTTGGACTCTCACTCTGAGAGAGGAAGATAGGTTCAGGGTGTTTGAGAATAAGGTGCTTAGGAAAATATTTGGGGCTAAGCGGGATGAAGTTACAGGAGAATGGAGAAAGTTACACAACACAGAACTGCACGCATTGTATTCTTCACCTGACATAATTAGGAACATTAAATCCAGACGTTTGAGATGGGCAGGGCATGTAGCACGTATGGGCGAATCCAGAAATGCATATAGAGTGTTAGTTGGGAGACCGGAGGGAAAAAGACCTTTAAGGAGGCCGAGACGTAGATGGGAAGATAATATTAAAATGGATTTGAGGGAGGTGGGGTATGATGATAGAGACTGGATTAATCTTGCACAGGATAGGGACTGCTGGCGGGCTTATGTGAGGGCGGCAATGAACCTTCGGGTTCCTTAAAAGCCATTTGTAAGTAAGTAAGAAAAAAAATTAGAATTGTATGTCAGACATGGTTTGATAGGCAGTTTTGATTTGGAAAGTAATTGACGACTTTATTTTCACACTTGCACAACTGCAATAAAGATTCTAGTGTTGCACTAATGTGGAATTATTTAAAGCAGGCTTTATACAAGATTGAGAGTTCTCATTTAAAGAGCTTAAATGAGAAATGAATTTCCACTTCTTCTTATAGGCCGGGAATGACAACTGAAATGTAGAATATATATTTTTTTCAATTTCAAAGCAAAATCTATTCGATTCACATGCTTGCTTACGTTTACTGGTGTTCAATAAAGTTTGACGACTTCATACAGAGAATTGGACAGGTGGAACTTGATTCCAGTTTTTGTATAATGGATTCAAATTTAATACCAGGATGTATAGAAAATTGATAGTGCTCTGGTTAGTGGTCTTTCGTAACAAATTTCTTGTACTCGTACATGGAAGGCAGGAAAAAGACATGTAGTGTAGGATAAAATTATTATCCAAATTTTTTACAAGATTTATTAGATTCCCATGCTTGCTTAAGTGTACTGGTGTTGAATAATATTTGACGACTTCGTATAGATAATTGGAAAGCTGCTATAGGGATTCTACACTTGCATATGAATTGCTAAATTCATGTCAGATCTGATACAATACTGACGGCACTTTTGCTAATTGTTTTTCACAATAAATTGTATTACAGTTCTCTTTATGGGGTATGGATTACATCTGACGAGTAGGATAATTTTCTCCAAATTGAATGCAGAGATAATCACATTGCAATGCTTGTTAGGTTAAGTAGTGTTGAGTAATTTTTGACGACTTGATACTGACACTTGGGAAATTGCAAGAGGTGTCTAGTCTTAAATAATGATCACTTCAGATCTGATATGTTCTTCAGACTGTCAGATAAGGCTGTGAGACTGTCATGGAGATGGGTGATTCCAGAACATAGCATACATATTCCAGGAAATCATTCGAAAAATGATGCTCCATACATTCCTAAGTTAGATGCCTTGGATCTAATCTGGAGCACATATAAGAAATACCTTCAAATTATACAGATAATGGGACATCAGGAGCAGGGTATTATATACCAAAATATCATTAAAGTTACTTCGTACCATGGTCATCATCATCATCATCCTCCTCCAGTCTTGACACTGAATTGCTGGCTATTGATGATGCTCTTCAGTGTGTTAATCAAATTTCTGAAAAATCTATTTATATCCTTAGTGACTCCAAGAGGGCAGTATTTAATATAATTAAATATATACTAATCCTGTATGCACACAGAATTATTCTCATTCAGAAACAAGTAAATAAACTAAAAAAACTCCAAAAGGAAATAACATTTCAATGGATACCTAGTCATTGTGGTGTACCTGGAAAGGAGAAAGTCGATAACATTGCAAAATAGGCAACATATTTGCAACCAAGACCTCTTCAAGTGATATCTTTATTCAATGTCTTTGCTTCAGTGAACCCTCATTTTACAAACCTATATATCAACATTTGGCTCTCTTCTGATAAAGAAAAAATTTTACAGTCCGTACAAAAGAAACCAAATGACCTGGAAATGTACAAAAACTTGCCAGACCTGTTGAAATCTTTTTAACAAGAGCCAGAACAGGTCACATTGTCACACAATTGTACCTACACCGATTTCACCTTTCTGATATTCCTACTTGTCTGTGGTGTAATAATCATGATGAAGATCTGGAACACATTCTTCTATACTGTCCATCCATAAACCACAAAAGAAGAAAATTAAAATCATCAGTACCAGTTGCAGAAGACACAGCCCTGCAGTATACATTGACTACACCCCAACTCAGGCTACTAGCAACAGTTATCTATAATGAAGACTGATGAAAATAGCCCTCATTTCTCATGGAAAAACAAGAACTGAAAAGACAACAGTGGACTTTATGTTGTCAGAAAACAGCTGGATATATTAAGAAGAATCATTGATTGATTGATTGAGTGATTGATTGATTGATTGATTGCATAATGATTGCTAAATTCATGCCAAGACTTCCACAGTGGTGACAGTTATTTAGCTTACTGGTTTTTCATAATACGAGGGGGATCCAGGAAATTACGACCGTTTTGTTGTAATAATTAAAAAAATATATATTTATTTGAAAAAACAAAGTGTGTTACATAACTGAAGCTTCCTTTGCTTCTCTACATAATCACCACCTACATTTAAACATTTGTCGTATCTGTTCACTAGCTTTAGAATTCCCGTGTTGTACTCCTCTGCCGCCAGTTCATTAAGCCAGGTGTTCACTGTCTTCTTCAACTCTTCATCACTTCCAAAACGCGTACCACCCAGAAAGTCTTTCAGCTTAGTGAAAAGGTGAAAATCGCTGGGAGCAAGGTCTGGACTATAGGGCGGATGATCAAAGATTTCCCAACCGAATTGATCCAGCAATTCTCGAGTTGAAGCAGCAATGTGCGGGCGGGTGTTGTCGTGAAGAAGCACAACTCCTCTCGAAAGATTCCTCGCCTCTTGTTTTGGATGGCTCGCCGTAGTTTTCGTAAAGTCTCACAATAACGATTTGCATTGATCGTACTGCCTTTTGGCATGAAATCCAGCAAAAGAACACCTTTGCGATCCCAAAAGACAGTAGCCATGACTTTTTGTGTTGAGAGAGTCTGTTTGAATTTTCTCGGTTTCTTGGGTGATGAAGGATGATGCCACTGACGTGATTGGCGCTTGGTCTCTGGGGTGTTGTGAGACACCCAGGTCTCATCGCCAGTCACAATTTGATCAAGAAAGGCGTCTCCATCTGTGTGATATTGCATCAAGAATGTCAATACTGAGGCCATTCTCTGAGTTTTGTGTTGGTCACTCAGTTGCCGTGGAACCCATTGTGCACAGATTTTGTGGTAGCCAAGATGTTGCGACACAATTTCACCAAGCAAAGAACGAGAAATGTCAGGAAAGGCAATATGCAATTCGTTGAGTGATGTGCGCCTGTCTTGCAAGATTCTGTCTTTCACTTTAGTCTTCAGGTCTTCTGTGATGAGTGATGGGCGTCCGGGTCGAGTTTCATCATGGACATTTGTTCGCCCATTGTTGAACATTTCGCACCATTTTCTCACATTTCTTTCATTCATTACAGTATCACCACACACTTCTTTCAATTGCCGGTAAATTTCTGCAGGTTTCAAATGTCAGGCATTCAAAAATCGAATCACACTCCTTACCTCACAGTCAGCGGGATTATCAATCACGTCGTTCATTTTGAAGTAACACAAAATTCACAATGGCGACTTGTTGCAACCAATACTCACAACATTATGAGAACACATGTTAAGGAAGCCAGTTGACCTTCAAACAAGGAAGGGGAGTCAGCTGCGCGGCAGGTATGCGCGAACTGTCGTTATTTCCTGGATCCCCCTCGTAACTTACACAGTATTAGGCTCATATTTACAGAGGAGGAATGACAACTTGACTGTAGTATAATTTATTTATTATGCTCCAATTTTACAGAGTACCCTATTTTACCTGAGATAGGTATGTTAGGGTTATAAATACATAATATTCTCCAAATTGCATGCCAGATTTATTACATTCTCATGTGTATATAGGTGTAGTGGTGTTAAAAATATTTGACGACATCATGGTGATACATGAACAACAACAATAGGGATTCTAGTTCTGAATAGTTATTGCTAATTTCTTACCAGGACTTATACAACACTGACAGTGCTTTTGTTTGCTGATTTTACACTCAAAATCACAAATTCTACAATTCATGAAGCTGCATTACCGACTTGACTCATGCATAAATGTTTACAATTGGGAAGAATTTAGAATTGTAGTTCTCTCATGCTTTCTTAGGTGTTTTTTTCCTTGAAAAGTAATTGACGACTTAATTCTAATAGTTGGACAGCTGCAATAAGGGCTCTAGTGTTGGAAAAATTTTCAAAATTTAAGCCAGAGTTCGTATAGCACTGATGGTGCTTTTTTTTTTTAATAGTTTTACATAAGAAATGACTGTACGGTCATACTAATAGGGTTGGAATGGCACTGAAGTGTAGATTAATTTGTTTGAAATTCATAGAAATATCTATTAGATTCCTATGCTTGCTTACATTTACTGGTGTTGAATAATGTTTGGAGACTTGATGCAGAGACTTGGACAGCTGGAACAGGGATTCTATTTACATGAATAGAATGATTCCTAGATTAATACCATGATGCATAGAAGACTGATAGTGCTTTGCTAAATGGTGTTTCGTAATGAATTACTTATTCTGATAATTAGAGGGCAGGAAAATTACTTGAACTGGTAGAGAAAATTGTTCTCCAAATTCGTTACAAGATTTATTAGATTCCCATGCTTGCTTCAGTGTAGGCCTACTAGTGTTAAATAATAATAGGGATTCTAGACTTTCATAAGAATTGCTAAATTCATACCATGTCTGATACAAGACTGACGGTGCTTTTGCTAATTGTTTTTCATAATAAATTACATTACAGTTTTTTTATAGGGCAGGAATTACATCTGAGGATTAGGGTAATTTTCTCCAAATTGAAAGTAGAGCTAAACACGTTGCAAAGATTGTTGCGTTATGAGGTTTTGAGCAATATTTGTCGACTTCATACTGACAATGGATAAATTGCAATAGGGGCTATTATTGCGTAATGTTTGATAAATTCATGGTAGGACTTACACAACACTGAGAGTTATTTAGCTTAGTGATTTTTCACACAAACTTAATTTACGATTACACTTACAGGGCGGGAATAACGACTTTAGTTCAGTATAAATAATCTATAAATTTCATGCAAAATGTATTGCTCTCTTTTGTGTGTATCGACATCATGGTGACACATGGACAGCTGCAATAGGGCTTTTAGTTCTTTATAGTAAATGCTAAATTCACGCTAAGACATACCCAACATTAACAGTGCCTTTTTCTGCTGATTTTATATAGAAAATGACGTGATCTAAAACTCATCAAGCTGCATTACCGACTGATCTCCTTCGTGAATTTTGCAATTGAAAAAATATATATATAATTATAGGTGGTAATGCTTTGTAAGGTGTTTCTCTTTTGGAACATAATTGACGACTTTATTCTCACATTTGCACAGCTGTAATAAGGACAGTAGTGATGAATTAAAGTGGGAAAAAAGTAAGCTAGGTTTTATACAACATCGACAGTGCTTTTTAAAGAGCTATACATGAGAAAAGAATTTACTTTCCTTGCTATAGGGCAGGAATGGCAACTGATATGTAGAATAATTTTTTCCAATTTCATAGCAAAATCTATTAAATTCCCATGCTTGCTTCTCTCAGCTGGAGTTGAATAATATTTGACTACATCGTACTGACACTTGGTAAACTGCAATAGTTGAGGATCTTGTCCTGCAGTATGATTGCTAAATTCATGCCAGGACTTGTACATTAGAGACAGATTTTAGGTTATTCATTTTTGATAATGACTTGCTTTACACTCCTACATACCGTGCAGGAACGATTACTTGAGTATAGTATAAATATTCTCCAATTTTGATGAAATATTTTTTATTATATTGTTAAGTCTACAGTAGCGTGCAAATTAATCCGAACAACGTAATTACTTATGCAAAAACACTCAAACGGGATAAAAAAGGGATCTAAGACATACCTCAGTAATCTATGTGGCCTCCCTTGTTCCTAATAACAGCTCTGAGACGATTTGGCATGGATTCCACTAATTTCCCACAAATATTCTTCATTTCTTCATCGCGAAACCATACACCAATGAGGGCAGAAATCATCTTCTCCTTTGTAGAACAATCCATTTTTTGCATTCTTCTTTTGCAAATTGACCACAAGTTCTCAATGGGGTTGATGTTGGGTGAGTTGCCTGGCCGGGGGAGAACTTGAATATTCTTCTTGTTGAAGAATTATGTAGTTTTTCGAGATGTATGGCATGGTGCCAGGTCTTGTTGGAACACACCTCTGCCATCTGGAAATGATTTTTGCAGCTGGGATACGATTCTGGTTTCCAATAAGTGAATATATTTGTCAGAATTCATCATTCTCTTGATAGGTATTAATGCTCCAGGCCCTTCATGTGTAAAACAACCCCAAAACATTACTTTAGGGGGGTATTTGGGTGCTTGTTGGAGATGAGCTGCTGTTACTTTTTCGGATCCTTTCCGTACGTAAGAAACACAGTGGCCGTGGACCTCGAAATGAGACTCATCGGAAAAAAGTACATTCTTCCAGTCATTCACTGTCCAGTGTTGATGTAATTTTGTCCACATTAAGCGTTTTTTGCACATAACAGGGGTTAGCAGTTGCTTCTTAATAGGCTTACGAGCCCTTCGTCCAGCTTCCAAAAGCCTACGCCGCACTGTTGTGACGTGATAGCCATTAACTCGCGGGTTAAGTCGACAGCAGTTAGTCTAGGATTTAATTTACTTTTCCTGACAATTAAACGATCATGTGCAGGTGAAGTCTTCCTTTTCCGGTCACAGTTTCCTTTTTTCTGGGGTGTGATGGATCCAGTCTCCCTGTATCGTTTTATGATCGAATTAACAGTAGCCAAACCGATGTGACATTCTGCAGCAATTTGCCTCTGTGTCATAGAAGAATGCTCTGCTAATGTTATAATTTTAGACCATTTTCGTGGAGTTGTATCCATTTGTGAAGGCGACAGAATGTACACAGGATTGCAGTATTAAGTCTTCAACACAACTGAAATGCTTATAAGTACAAAACGACAGGCAAAATGTCACATATTATAAAAAAAAAAATAATAACAACAGACCTTCAACAATGGAATTACACGTACTACAGATGTCAATTAAAGCGGTATGAGCAGCTGTGAGGCCAACAATGACAGAAAATGTAAAAATATGTCGTGTTCGGATTAATTTGCACGCTACTGTATATAGGTGTATTGGTGTTGAAAAATCTCTGACGATATCTTAGTGACACATGGATAGTTGGAACAGGGATTCTAGTTCTGTATAGTGATTGTTGAATTGTTGTGAGGACTCATTACACTGACACTGCTCTTTTCTGTTGATAGTACATAAAAAATGACTTGAACTACAATTAATAAACTGCATTACTCACCGACTGATCACATTCATAATATTTTGCAACTGGGAAAAAAGAAAAAGATTATAGGTCAGAATTACTTTGTTGGGTGTTTTTGCTTTTGAAAGTAATTGACAATTGGCCTGGCCTGGCCTGGCCTGGCCTGGCCTGGCTGCAAGTAGAACTCTAGTGTTGTATTAATGTGGAACTAATAAAGCCAAGCATTATACAACATTGACATTGCCTTTTAAAGGAGGTTTACATGAGAAATGAATTTCCATTCCTTCCTATAGGGCAGGTATGACAACTGAAACTATTAGATTTGTATGCTTGCTATGCTTACTGATGTTCAATAATGTTTGACGACTTCACACAGAGAATTGGACAGCTGGAACTGGGTTCCTGTTTTCGTATAATGGATTCTAAATTAATAAAAAGATGTATACAAGACTGATAGTCCTCTGCCTGGTGGTCTTTCATAAAAAATTTCTTGCACCAATACATAGAAAGAAGGGAAAAGAGATGTAGTGTAGGATAAAATTATTATTCAAATATTTTACAAGATTTCTTAAATAGGTACCAATATTTGTTTCAGTGTACTGGTGTACAATAGTGCTTGACGACTGCCTAGAAATAATTGAAGAAATGCAATGGGGTCCCTTGTCTTGCATAATAATTTATATAGTTTGTCCAATATCCTTTTGAGAAGATTAACTCCGTACGTAGATGAAATTATTGGGGATCATCAGTGCGGTTTTCGGCGTAATAGATCGACTATTGATCAGATTTTTTGTATTCGACAGATAATGGAGAAAAAATGGGAGTATAAGGGTACAGTACATCAGTTATTCATAGACTTTAAAAAGGCATATGACTCGGTTAAGAGGAAAGTATTATATGATATTCTTATTGAATTTGGTATTCCCAAGAAACTAGTTTGATTAATGAAAATGTGTCTCAGTGAAACATACAGCAGAGTCCGTATAGGTCAGTTTCTATCTGATGCTTTTCCAATTCACTGAGGGCTAAAGCAGGGAGATGCACTATCACCTTTACTTTTTAACTTCGCTTTAGAATATGCCATTAGGAAAGTTCAGGATAACAGGCAGGGTTTGGAATTAAACAGGTTACATCAGCTTCTTGTCTATGCGGATGGCGTGAATATGTTAGGAGAAAATACACAAACGATTAGGGAAAACACGGAAATTTTACTTGAAGCAAGTAAAGCGATCGGCTTGGAAGTAAATCCCGGAAAGACAAAGTATATGATTATGTCTCGTGACCAGAATATTGTACGAAATGGAAATATAAAAATTGGAGATTTATCCTTCCAAGAGGTGGAAAAATTCAAATATCTTGGAGCAACAGTAACAAATATAAATGACACTCGGGAGGAAATTAAACGCAGAATAAATATGGGAAATGCCTGTTATTATTCAGTTGAGAAGCTCTTATCATCCAGTCTGCTGTCCAAAAATCTGAAAGTTAGAATTTATAAAACAGTTATATTACCGGTTGTTCTGTATGGTTGTGAAACTTGGACTCTCACTCTGAGAGAGGAACATAGGTTAAGGGTATTTGAGAATAAGGTGCTTAGGAAAATATTTGGGGCTAAGAGGGATGAAGTTACAGGAGAATGGAGAAAGTTACACAACACAGAACTGCACGCATTGTATTCTTCACCTGACATAATTAGGAACATTAAATCCAGACGTTTGAGATGGGCAGGGCATGTAGCACGTATGGGCGAATCCAGAAATGCATATAGAGTGTTAGTTGGGAGACCAGAGGGAAAAAGACCTTTAGGGAGGCCGAGACGTAGATGGGAGGATAATATTAAAATGGATTTGAGGGAGGTGGGATATGATGATAGAGACTGGATTAATCTTGCACAGGATAGGGACCGATGGCGGGCTTATGTGAGGGGGGCAATGAACCTTCGGGTTCCTTAAAAGCCATTTGTAAGTAAGTAAGTCATGCTAGGACCGACACAACACAGATAGTCATTTAGGTTAGTGGTTTTGTGTGAAAACTTACTTTACCCCCATAATTACACGGCAGGAATGGGGACATAATTTTAATGTAAATAATGTCCTAATTCCATGCCTGACTTGTTATCTTCTCATGTTTGTATTGGTGCAGCGATGTTGAATAATCTATGACCAGTTCATCCTGACACATGGAGAGTTGTAATAGGGACTCTACTTCTCTATAGTTGTTGCTAAATTCATGCCAGGACTTGTACAACATTGCAGTGGTTTCTGTTTGTTGAATTGACATAAAAAGTAACTTAATCTTCACGTTATAAAGATATATTAACAATTAGACCAATATGGAATTGTAGGCTTACAGTACTTTCTTTTAAGTGTTGCTTTGACAAATAATTCACGACTTCAGACTGATACTTGGACAATTGCAGTAACGACTCTAATGTTACATACATATTTAAAAATTAAGCCAGGTTTTATGCAAGACTCGGAGTGATTTTTTTAAAGTCATTTTACTTGAGAAATTACTTTACACTCAATCTTATTACGAAGGAATGACAACTGAAATGCAAGTTAAATTATTTCCCAAATTCATACCAAGTTTATCAGATTACAATAGATCTCGATGGATTATTTGTGGCTTAGGTAGACGTGCCTGAGTTGGCTGTAGTTCGCTCTTGAAGGGTTGCTTCTTACTAGTGACATGGAGTGGGTTTGAACCCCCCCATTGAACGGTAAGCTGGGCTAGCTGCTTCTGGAGTGAACTACGGTTGAAATGGGATAGTACGTAGTTCATCAGATTACAATAGACCTCAGTGGATTACTTGTGGCTTAGGTAGACGTGAGTGTGGCTGTAGTTCGCTCTTTAAGGGTTAGCTTCTTACTAGTGAAATGGAGTGGGTTTGAATCCCCCCATTGAACGTAAGCTGACTAGCTGCTTCTGGAGCGAACTACAGTTGAAATGGGACTACCTTGAAACAGAGAAGGGTCTGGATTAGGACAGAGTTCGTCTGTATAGCCAAGGGGAGCGTTTGGTAATATTTTGAAACTTCTTTTTTCTTTATTAGAATATCGAGTATATGAAAGTAAAGGGTTCAAATATAAATATAAACATAAAAGCACAAAAAAACTACTTTTCTTAATTTTTCATCATTTTTTATTATTTGTCAGAAAGGTATCTTTTTTTCTGTAACCATGGGACATACAAGGCTCAAATTTTCAGCACTTATTTACTAAAGTGTTTTACATACTTGATAATGATTGTTAAATTCAAGTCCGGACTTGTACAACTCTTTGTTGTTATTATTTTGCATTTTACAGATTCATAGACTTTACAGTAATAACTGAATGCAGTAATAGCAACAGAACAGAAGTCTTGGATTTTTATTTTCCAAGCTCATAATAAAATTTATTAGACCACAATGTTTCTTGTGATCGTGTTGTTTTGAATAGTAACTGAAGACTTCATTATGATGCTTTGGTAGCTCCAGTAGGTAGGGACTGTGATCTTGCATAATGATTGTAAATTTATTGTGCGACTTATACAAGTGTGACAGTCCTTTGTTTTTAAAAATGTTATAATATAAATCTCTTTAAGGCGATGGTTATATGGCAGTAATGATGTCTGAAAAGTTAGATAAATGATTAGAAAATTCGTAGGGACATTATTTTGCATACCGGAAGCGTAGTTATTGTAGTGTTGTGCATTGTTGTAGTAGTAGTAGTAGTAGTGTTGAATAATGTTTCGACGGCTGCAGTAGAGACTCTACTGTTGAATAATTACTGCCAAATTCATCGCGGGACATATGGAGGAAGCCATAGAGGAGGAAATTGATGTTGGGACCTCTACATTGGTGAGTGTGAGTACTTTTTTATTTTTTTATAATTTATATTACAATTTGGTTTACACTGATGATTATAGGGCAGTTACGATGTCTCATCTGTTGGATAAATGTTTCGTAAATTCATAGCAAGATTTATTCCAATTTCCCTGATTGGCAGGCCTAATAGATTGTAGTGTGGAATTGGTTTGACTACTTGATGTAGAGTGTTGGACAGCTGGAATAGGGACTGTATTGTTGAATGATAATTGCCATTTCATGACAAGACATGTGGCAGTGTGAGAGTATCTTTGTGTTGTGCTTTGTATGAAAACTAACAGACATGAAAAGACGTACATGTGACTTACCGACTGAGCTGTAACAGAAATGTTTAAAAATTGGAAAAACTGGAATTGTAGCACTCCCATGCTTGTTGAGGTGTTGTTGTTTCGAATAATGCTTGAAGACTTAATATCTATTTTTGAACAGATGTAATAGGAATTGCAATCTTGCATAATGATTTGCTAAAGTAATGATAGGTCTTATAGAATCTGACAATTACAGTCTGACAGTAACTATTATTTGAATTATTTTACATAGCTTTGGCTTTAATGTGACTGCTAAAGTGCAGTAATGACGCGTGAACTCTTCTAAATATTCTGGACATTTATAGGAATTCCTATGCTCGTTGCAGTGTTGAATAGATAAGAGAAGATGTTCGTAATATTGAATAAGATACTCGTATGATTAGGTACACACATTTTAACCTGATTTTATATCATTGTTTTTAACACATTTAATCTGTCTTTGTAATTGTCTGGTAATTATATATTTATTTTGATTTTATTTCAGTATCTATCCATATTATGGTAGGCCATGTATTATATATTTGTATTTTGACGTTGTCTGTGGGCTGTATATTTGCTGAATGACATGATGCGATAGTCGTAAGATTATATAAGATGGGGTAGTCATAAGATTACATAAGATGCGATAGCCTTAAGATTAGATAAATGTGATAGTTGTAAGATTATATAAGATGGGGTAGTCGTAAGATTACATAAGATGCGATAGCCTTAAGATTAGATAAATGCGATAGTCGTAAGATTAATTATATAAGATGGGGTAGTCGTAAGATTACATAAGATGCGATAGCCTTAAGATTAGATAAATGTGATAGTCGTAAGATTATATAAGATGGGGTAGTCTTAAGATTACATAAGTTGCGATAGCCTTAAGATTAGATAAATGTGATAGTTGTAAGATTATATAAGATGGGGTAGTCGTAAGATTACATAAGATGCGATAGCCTTAAGATTAGATAAATGCGATAGTCGTAAGATTATATAAGATGGGGTAGTCGTAAGATTACATAAGATGCGATAGCCTTAAGATTAGATAAATGCGATAGTCGTAAGATTAATTATATAAGATGGGGTAGTCGTAAGATTACATAAGATGCGATAGTCTTAAGATTAGACAAATGCGATAGTCGTAAGATTATATAAGATGGGGCAGTCGTAAGATTACAGAAGATGTGATAGCCTTAAGATTAGATAAATGCGATAGTTGTAAGATTATATAAGATGGGGTAGTCGTAAGATTACATAAGATGCGATAGCCTTAAGATTAGATAAATGCGATAGTTTTAAGATTATATAAGATGGGGTAGTCATAAGATTACATAAGATGCGATAGCCTTAAGTTTAGATAAATGCGATAGTCGTAAGATTATATAAGATGGGGTAGTCATAAGATTACATAAGATAATTGTTGGTTCATTCTTTATACTGACATTTGGACAGCTGCATTAAGGGCTGTACTGTTGAATAATTACTGCCAAATTCATGGAAGATCTTATACAGGCTTAGAGGACTTTTGTGTTGTGATTTTATATCAGGATTGACTTAAAGAACTATACATAGAGCTGCATTACCGATTGTGTTCTTGCATAAATGTTTAGAAATTGGAATTGTAGCAATGCCATAGTTTTTGGGACAGTATTATTTAGATTAGGTTAGGTTAGGTAAGGTAAGGTTGGGGTATTATATGATACCGTATTCTTATTGAATTTGGTATTCCCAAGAAACTAGTTCGATTAATTAAAATGTGTCTCAGTGAAACGTACAGCAGAGTCCATATAGGCCAGTTTCTACCTGATGCTTTTCCAATTCACTGTGGGCTAAAGCAAGGAGCTGCACTATCACCTTTACTTTTTAACTTGGCTTTAGAATATGCCATTACGAAAGTTCAGGATAACAGACAGGGTTTGGAATTGAATGGGTTACATCAGCTTCTTGTCTATGTGAATGACGTGAATATATTAGGAGAAAATCCACAGATGATTAGGGAAAACACGGAAATTTTACTTGAAGCAAGTAAAGTGATCGGTTTGGAAGTAAATCCCGAAAAAACAAAGTATATGATTATGTCTCGTGACCAGAATATTGTACGAAATGGAAATATAAAAATTGGAGCTTTATCCTTCGAAGAGGTGGAAAAATGCAAGTATCTTGGAGCAACAGTAACAAATATAAATGACACTCGGGAGGAAATTAAACTCAGAATAAATATGGGAAATGCCTGTTATTATTTGGTTGAGAAGCTTTTGTCATCTAGTCTGCTGTCAAGAAATCTGAAAGCTAGAATTTATAAAACAGTTATATTACCGGTTGTTCTTTATGGTTGTGAAACTTGGACTCTCACTTTGAGAGAGGAACAGAGATTAAGGTTGTTTGAGAATAAGGTTCTTAGGAAAATATTTGGGGCTAAGAGGGATGAAATTACAGAAGAATGGAGAAAGTTACACAACGCAGAACTTCACGCATTGTATTCTTCACCAGACATAATTAGGAACATTAAATCCAGACATTTGAGATGAGCAGGGCATGTAGCAAGTATGGGCGAATCCAGAAATGCATATTATAGAGTGTTAGTTGGGAGACCGGAGGGAAAAAGACCTTTGGGGAGGCCGAGACGTAGATGGGAAGATAATATTAAAATGGATTTGAGGGAGGTGGGATATGATGATAGAGACTGGATTAATTTTGCACAGGATAGGGACCGATGGCGGGCTTATGTGAGGGCAGGAATGAACCTTCAGGTTCCTTAAAAGCCATTTGTAAGTAAGTAAGTATTATTTAGATTAATAGTTGTCGATTTGTTTGCTAAGTTGTTGCTGTTCTTTATTGATCTCTCAGAGAACTTTTGTTTAATGGTTCTAAATTTTAAAAGGCTTCAGAGTGATGGTTATAGTGGAGTAATGACGACTGAAGTGTTGGAAAATTAGTTTGCAAATTTATAACAACATTTATTACATTCCCATGCATTGTTTAAATGTTGTAGTACTTATTCAATAATGATAGACTACTTCATAGTGGTAGCTAGGTAGATTCAATAGTGTGTCTACTGTTGAATGATCGTTGCCAAATTTATGGAAGTCTCAGAGGATGTTTGCCTTGTTCTCTTACATAATAATTGACTTAAATTACAAGAGCTGCCTTACTGACTGACATCTTGCAGAAATATTTAAAGTTTGAAAATTTAGAAATACAGAAGTCTTATGCTTTTGGGTGGTGATGTTTGGCGAAATCGTACAGATACTTGGATAGTTGGAATAGGAAATCTAATCTTGCATAGTGATTTTCTAAATTCATGCCTGGAACCATACCATTTTAAGAGTACATTTGATAAGTGCTTTTTACATAAGAAATGAGTTTACTGTGTTAGTTGTAGGGCATTAATGAGGACTGAACATCTCGATAAATATTTTTTAAATTCGTAGAAAGATTTAGTGCATTATCGTGCTTGTTGTGGTGTTGTTGTTTTGAACAGTAATTATCGACTTCATTCTGTTACTTGGACAGCTGGAATAGGGCTCTGGTCTTGCATAATGATTGCTAAATTCTTGGTGGGACTTAGACAAGTCTGGCAGTATTTTTGTTTAATAGTTTTACTTTTGAAATGTCTTTACAGTGATGGTTATAGGGCAGATATTTCGACTGAGCTATTGGATAAAAATTTTCGAAATTTGTAACAAGTTCGATTACATTCCTATGCATTCTTTAAGTGTTGTAGTGTGAATAATGATTGATTACTGTAACTGCTGTTGCATAATCATTGCCAAATTAATGCTAAACCTATGGAAGTTTCAGAGTATCTTGTGTTGTAGTTTTACATAATAATTCACATAAAATACAAGACACAGAGCTGCATGACTGACTGACGTGTTGAGGACTTTTTCTTTTAAGTGGGTTATTTTACGACACTGTACCAACATCTCAGCTTATTTAGCGTATGAATGAAATTAAGGTAATAATGCCGGTGAAATGAATCCGCCGGCCAGCACTGATAGTTACCCAGCATTTGCTGATTTTGGGTTGGGGGGGAAAACCTGAAAAAAAAACCTGAACCATCTTGCCCCGACCGGGATTGTAACTGGGCCACCTGCTGTCGTGGTCAGATGCACTGACCATTACTTCATAGGTTTCGACGACTTCAGGAAATGTTAACATTTTGGAAAAATTATAATTGTAGCACTCCCATGCTTTTTGTGGTGTTGTTGTTTAGAATAATAGCTGAGAACTTGATGTAGATAATTGGGCTTCCACAATAGGGATTGCAGTATTGCATAATGATTTTGTATATTCATGTGATGACTTGCAGAACTGTGAGAGTGGTCTTTATTTATTTAATTTTTTTTCTACTTAGTGAATAACTTTAGATTGTTAGTTATAGAGCTGGTGTTGTTGTTGTTTTCTAATGCCATGCGTTTGACAATAAAGTCATTTGACCTCTTGCACTCCAATATTTTTCAAAGATATTATCATGGCCAGCCACTGAAGCACAGATTTTGAGATGTTCCGAATCCATTTCTTGGTTTGAGTTGCACAATGGGCAGTTAGGGGACTGATATACAGTGAAACCTGCCTTTGCAGTCACTTCATTTGAACGGCCACCTGGCCAAAAAGCCAATTTTATTTGGAACCAATTGGATTTTCCATAAGGACAATACAAATTCTCTCTTTATTTAGCGGCCACCTCATGCGCCGGCCAGCGGCCGGGGTCTATTTGGATTGGAACCTGACTATAACAGTCACTGTCCAACAAGAAATCTTTTCACGGATACTGTTTGACCTATTTTTTCGATGGTTAGAGGACAGGAAGCAACATCAAGAGGACAATACCTAAGTGTACAACAGTACACCCTCCATATCTTGGGGTTAGTTGGTTACTGTTTTATGACTCTTTTGTCAGTTTCCACTTCGACCCTGCACAGCTATAAATTCTTCCTCGTTTTTAAAGGATTGAAACACGGACGTTTTCTATCGAAAATGTCACAGTATGCTTCAGGTCAGTAGTTAACCATTCGAATTTTTTCTCCTCTTTCTATCTTTCTCTATTTGGACCAGCTTTTACGAATTTTTCTTCTATTCATTCAGTTGATGCAGAACTGTGAAGTTAGTTTGAAAGAGAAATCATGTCTAACAATAAATCTAGAATGGTGTTAAGTTTAGAGGTGAGACGAAAAATGATTGAAGAAAGTGAGAAGGGAACATCTGCGAGAGAAATTGCAGAAATAGTCAAATGTGGAAGGTCACAAATAAACGGTATAATTAAGAATAAAAATGAAATATAAAAAGAATTGGAGGAAAAATATTCCAAAAAAAGAAGAGAGAATCTATGTTTAGTAATGTGAATGATTTCGTTTACGAATGATTCAAGTGTACGAGGGCAAAGAAATTGCCAGTAAGTGGACCTATGATTCAAGAGAAAGCTCTTGAAATTGCCAAAGAACTCAATGTAAGCAATTTTGTTACTAGTAATGGGAAGTTAGAGTAGAGTGCTTTAGAAAACGGCATAACATTGCATTTCGTTCTGTGTCTGGTGAAGGAAGTGACATTGCAACCAATGTTATTGAAGAATGGAAAAAATAGACTGCCTTCAATTCTTGCGGAATATGAACTCAGAGACATTTACAATGTTGGGGGTGAAGTTGTTCTGCCAACAGTAAAGCTTGGATGACATCATCATTGTTTGAGAATTAGCTATGCGATTTCAATTCCAAGATTAAACGACAAAATCGCAATGTGATCCGTGAAATTGGTGTTTCCTCCTCCAAATACATCACACCTCCAGCCCCTTGATTAAGGTATTATCCAGTCATTTAAATTGAGGTAACGCAAGCGAATTTTGAAAAGGCTGTTGCAAGAATGGAAGAGGCTGACATTAATATGCACGATTGTTGTATGCGCACAGTACTAACAAGTCAATGAAATTCAATATTTTCATAAAAAAAACCACAACCTGCCACAAGCGGCCACCTGATAAAACGGCCATTTTACAAGGCAACTTCAGATGGCCGCTTTAGACAGGTTTCACTGTATTCCAATTCTATGCAGGTGTTTGGCCAAACAATCATGGCCTGTTGCCAATCTAAATACAGCTACAGGCGATTTTCGTGGTAAATCGGGAATTAACTGTGGATTTTGATGCAGAGAGTTCCATTTTTTCCCTTGAGATTGTGTTATTAAATTTTGTTCGTTGAAGTCTAAGTATGTAGATTTAATAAATCTTTTCACAGAGTAATACGTAGATTTAGTAACAGGTCTGTAAGTAGCAGTGCTGCCCTTCTTTGCTAAAGCATCCGCATTCTCGTTTCCCAGGATAGAGCTGTAAAAACGACTGAACTGTTGGATAAATATTTTGCAAACTCGTAGCAAGATTTACTGCAGTCTCGTGATCTTTGTTGTCTTGTTTTGAATAGTAATTGTAGACTTGATCCTGATTCTTGGACAGTTGCAATGGGGGTCGGCTCTTGCATAATTATTGCTAGATTCTAGCTGGGAATTAGATATCTCTGACAATGTGTGTACAGAATTTACACTACAATCTGCTTTACACTGATAGTTATGGGCAGTAATGTGGTCTCAAGTCTTGGGTAAAAGTTTTCTAAATTCATGACAGGATTTATTACATTACCATGCTTGCTTCTGAGTTGTAGTGTTGAATAATGTGCGAGTACTTGATACTGACAATTGGACAGCTGGAATTGGGTCTGTACTGTTGAATAATTATTTTGATTTAATGGCAGATGTTATGGCAGTCTCAGAGTATCTTTTTCTTCTGCTTTATATGAAAATTAACAAACATTATGGGACTCGGAACTGCATTACCCACAGAACTGTAAGAGAAAAGTTAAATTGAAATAATTAGAATTGTAACAACCTCATTGGACCGAATGGAGAAGACACCTTAAATAACAATGGAAGACACGGTACCTAAAAAATATATTAAGAAGAAAGCTGACCAGGTTGGAAATAATGAGACGAGATGGAAAATACAACGGTTAGAAGACCCAAGTATTAGGAGAATGTATCAACAAAGGTTGAACGAACAAATAAGAGGAAGAAGTGGAGATGTGAATAAGGATTGGGACAAATTGAAGACGGTAGTAAAAAATGTAGCCAATGAGGTGTTAGGAATGCAAAGTAAAAGAAAACCGAACAGAATGAAATTTTGGAATGAGGAGTTGGAAGAGGAAATTAAAGAGAAGAAGAGACTATATAAAAAATGATTGGGGACAAAAAATATGGAAGACCACATAATGTATAAAAGACAAAGAGCTGTGGTAAGGAAACTGTCAAGACAGAACAAGAAAGAAAGCTGGAATCAATTCAAGAGATGTTATAGAGGACAAATGCTTTGGTTTCAGAGTATTCAAAAATTTAAGAGAAGAAGAAAACGACAGAGCTAGAATAAATGTAATAACGAGAAACGATGGATACAATATTATACAGAACTATTATATACAGAGACAGAAGAGAGGATTAAATACACAAAGTTTGAATGAACAGAATCAGATAACAAGAGAAGAACTAGAGGAAGTTTTGAAGGCAGCCAAAAATAGAAAAGCCCCAGGAAGCGATAATATCAATATGGAATTATGAAAGTATGGAGGAAAGAAATTAAAAAATAGACTATTACAGCTTTTTAACCTAATTTGGAGCGAAGGAAGAATCCCAGATGAATGGTGTAATGCCACAATTATAAATTTATTTAAAAAGGGAAACAAAAATGAATGTATGAATTATAGAGGAATTTGTCTCTTAAACACAGCAAATAAACTATATTCAGCGATTTTAAAGAAAAAACTGCCCTGTATAATAGAGAACCGATTAGGGGAAGAACAGAGTGGTTTTAGAAAGGGCAGGTCATATACCTACTGATGCCATTTTTACTATCAAACAGATTTTAGAGAAAAGAAGTGAATATAATTTAGAAAGCTGTCTCCTGGTTTTAGATTATACTCATATTAAGGCATATGATAGAGTACAACGTGTAAGCTGTGAAGAATAATGGCGAAAGAGTATAAAGTACCATATAATTTAATTAATGCTATTAAGCCTCTATATTTCAAAATAATTATAACTTTTAACGATAAAAGTATAGAAATTAATACAGGATTAAGACAGGGGTGTGGACTATCGCCTATCTTGTTTACGATATATATAAATAAAGTCATAGAAGAATGGAAAGATATATTTAAACCAAAAGGGATAGCTATAAACAATGTACTGTAAATGTAACCACAATACTCTTCGCAGATGATCAGATATTATTAGCAGAAAATGAAATGGAACTGCAAAGATCAGTAATTAAATTAAGTGAAATAGGAAAAAAATATAATATGAACATTTCTGGTGAAAAAACTAAATCCATGGGGTCTTCAGGATGCAGAGTTGCGTTCTAATATCTTCGATGAAGAAGCTTTCCTTCATTAGTTCGTATGTTAGTCTCGAGAGAGTTGTTCTTCCTACTGCTAGTACTCATGAAGGATGATTTGACCTGTTAAATTTTTCCCATGTTGCTGATTGTTAAGTAGCCCCCTATGATATTTAGTTGGTAGGTTGCTATTCGTGCTATAGGTTACCTTAATAAGGTCATTGCCGTTTTTGTTTCTAGTTGTTGCAGATTCTTGATATTGTACATCGATTTTATTGCAGTTGCTGCTATTTCTTGAATGTGGATTCTGTAGGTATGATTTTAATGTTGTTTGAGGCGTTACTCCTAAGTATTTAAATTTTTGCACTACCTCGAGTGGGTCGTTGTGCAAAGTCAGGGTATATTTTTTTCTTTGTTTGCAGCCATTTCTGAAATTCATTTTCTTTGTTTCCTGTTGGTTTATCTGTTTTCCTCGGCCCATCTGACGAGTTTATTTAGGACCTGCTGTAGTTCTCCTATGTTGCACGAGCATATAGCCATGTCATCTGCATACATAATCAACGATGCTGTGGTGTCATGTGGTGATCATGATATTGAAGAGGATTGGTCTGATAGGTTCTCCTTGTAGTACTCCATTTGTCTGTACTATTTTCTTGGATATTTGGATGTAAGATGGCAAGATTTTAAAGAATTAATTTTGAAAGTAGCAGGAGAGGTGTTAGGGAAGAGATCCATAAAAAGAAAGAGGAGAGGATTACAATACTGGAATGAAGAAATAAAACAAATTATAAACTGTAAGAAGCAGGCATATTTAAAGTACCTTCAGACAAATTCTAATGAGGATAAAATAGAATACAATCACAGAAGTGCTATAGTAAAAAGGGAAATAAGAAAGTTGAAACACAAAAGCTGGGACAACTATATAAGCACTATCGAGCATGATTGTCATGGAACGCAAGATGTAGCATACAAAATAATGAAACACTTGAACTCAACAGAAAGAGACACAGCAAAAATAAATAATATTAGAGAGGAAAACTGGATTACATTTTATCGCAGCCTATGGACGAAGATGGATGAAGAAGACATTAACCCAACATTAGTTACGTTAGCAGAAATTGACCCCATTGAAATGAACGAATTAGATAATGCACTTAATACCTCTAAGAATAAAAAATCTCCAGGAGCAGATAGTATAAACACTGAATTGCTAAAATACATGCCTGAAGGAGTAAAAATGAGATTTTTAGAATTAATTAATATCTGTTGGAAGACTTGTACAATCCCAGACGAATGGAAAAGAGGAATAATATGTCCAGTCTTTAAAAAAGGTAAGAGAAACGATTGCCAGAACTACAGAGGCATTTGCTTAGTAAATGCAGCATATAAAATATTCGCTAAAATAATAACTCGCCACCTAAACATAATAAATGAATATGTGCTGACAGAACAACAAAATGGATTTCGGAAAGGTCGCTCATGCTCAGATAACATATTCATATTCGAACAAATTATTAAAAAAAGACGAGAATTTAATCTTCCAACGTATATGCTTTTCATCGACTACGAGAAAGCTTTTGATAAAGTGTCACTAAAGAAATTATGGGAAATAATGTATAAAAGAGGATTTCCAGACCACCTAATAAAAGTAATTCAGAGTCTATACTTCGGAACACAGATAGAAATAAGAACAGACTACACCAGTAATAAACAAATAAAAACTAACCAAGGAGTTAAACAGGGCTGTCCACTGTCCCCTGCGCTGTTTAGTGTAGATATTGACAATGTCATTAGACAATGGCAAGAACAACTAAATACTCATTTTAAAATTGATGACGAAGTCTTGAACACTATACTGTTCGCAGACGATCATGTAATTTTTAGTAACACTGAGGACGAATTACAAGTTGCTGCTCATAAACTGAATGAACTCGCAAGTGAATATAATATGAGTATTTCTGAGAAGAAAACCAAAGCAATGGCTTTCGAAGGTACAAATCATAAAAGATGCAAAATAATGATTAATAACAAATTAATAGAGCAGGTAAATAACTTCAATTATCTAGGATTCAACGTATCTTACTGTGAAAAGAACGATATAAACATAAAATTAAATAGATTTTATAACATGTGCGGAACAATAAGAAGAACATTGAAAAATAAAACACTAAAATCCACACAGCTAAAATTTTATAAAACAATGGCAGTACCAATGCTGACATACGCCTGCGAAAATTGGACACTTAACAGATCAAAAAAAAAAAAAAAGAAGAAGAGGAAGAAGAAGAAGAAGAAGAATAGAGGTAGCTGAAATGAAGTTCTTACGTTCAGTAGCAGGCTATACATTATTAGACAAGAAATACATAGAAGAGATCAGAACAGAATTAAATATTTTTAACCTGACAGAAAGAATTCAAAGTCTACGTTCTAATTCGCTACAGCACATAGAAAGAATGCCACCCTACAGGCTTCCACTGATTTTACTCCACTACCAACCTAAAGGTAGAAGGAATGTTGGGTGTCCGATGACAAGGTGGAGAGACTCGATCTCTTGATGTGGAAACAGGCCTAAGGCCTAATTCCATGATGTAGAAGAAGAAGAAGAATAGAGCATGCAAAATCAGTACAAGCAGGCCTATGTTAGTCTTTGACTCACCATTCTGGAACTGGCAATTTATTAGTAGTGAAGTTTGATTCTTCTCTCCTTTTTAGTTGCAAAGATGGCTCGATCTCTTGATGTGGAAACAGGCCTAAGGCCTAATTCCATGATGTAGAAGAAGAAGAAGAAGAAGAAGAAGAAGAAGAAATTCATGGCAGAACTTGTGCAAGGCTTAGAGGAACTTTGTGTTGTGATTTTACATAAGAATTGATTGAAACTAGTCGACGTAGAGCTGTATTACTGATTGTGCTTTTTGTATAAATTTTTACAAATTGGAAAATTTAGAATCTTAGCACTCTTATGCTTCTTGGGGTTTTGTTGTTTTGAATAATTTCTGAGTACCTGATACTTCACTTGGACAGCTGGAATAGAGACTCTACTGTTGAATATTTATGTCCAAATTCATGCCAGGACTTCTACAAGTGTCTAAATAATTTTGTCTTTTGCTTTTACATAATAATTGACTTAAGGGTGTCTGGAAAAGACCAATCTTACCAATGTTAAAAATGCATGTCTACATATAATTTTATTTTTCTGAGAGACTGTTAGGTAGGGCCGCCAACAGAAATTATGGGCCCCTATGCAATACTGTTCTTGGACCACCGTTGAAAAAAGTACAGTAACAATTACAAGTTACTAGTTATTCTAATCATAATAATTATGTGCAAAATAAATAAAAGATAACCTCATACACAGATACGAACTTAAAAATATACACTTTTATTACGTTGAAAACTTTTAGCAAAACTTCACATTAGCACAATGTATTATATTCATAAAACATTATTCTTAAACACCTATATTTTCTAACTTGCAGTCCAACATCAACAAACAACTCTCCTTGACTTCAATGATGCAAAATCATCAATTATGTCATCAAAATTTAAAGACCTAGCAAGATCGCTCTCCAGACTAAGGAGCCAAGGTTACTCAGTCGTTCTTGACACATTGTTTATCTGAATACATTTTTTATTTCCTTCATTTTGCTGAAGGATCTTTCAGCATCAGCAACTGTTACAGGAATTGTATAGAATATTCTAATGGTTATACAAATATTTGGAAATAAAGTATACAGTTTTAATTCCCTCAGACTATTTAGGCGATTCATATGTTTCAGTGGGGTTGGCCCTAAATTAGAGGCATGAATTGATTTTAAATATTTCGGCTCATCACTGACCTCTTTGTTAATATCTTGATAATATTTTTGACGCAGTCTAGCACCCATATTAATATCTTCCAATTTTTTCTGTCTCTTCTTATGCTTCTCAGCTCCAGACTTATGTCTGTTCTTGTCCATTGTGCAGTTAAACTATAACCAGTAACATTAATGAACAGAATTTACTAGACAAGTGACAACGAAAAGACGTAAGTTTCGACACGAAACATACAATGTACTGAAAAAGAAACGTATCCTGCGACTTCGGTTTGAGAGAGTCCACTAGCATATTGTGGTGGTAGTTTAAAAGGACAAGCCAATAAATATTCGAACGTGTTCACTACAAGCGACGGGAACATAGTTCAAGCAAATGCCGGGGCCCTCAATTGTCGTGTCGGTGAACGTTAATGCGGGAAACCGATATTCTATTATATAAAAGTCAAATATTTACATATGAAGTGGTAATTTGTATTAATTCTACTATTGTTGAGTTAATATGTCAAATTCATGTAACAAATGTTCTTACAAAATTATATAGCATAATTATTCATGATAATAAAAAGTAATCAGACTCACTTAATCTGATGAGTCATTATTGCTCGTGGCCCATATGCACTCGCCCCCTTTGCCCCCCCCCCTCTTCTCGGCAGCCCAGCTGTTAGGACTATAATCTTGGGAAAAGTATGAGTTGTATTATATAATATTATGCAACTTTCCGATTACTTGAACACAGGGGTTTTAAAAAATATTGAATATTTCGAAAATTGGAATTGTAGCACTGTCATAGTGTCTGGGGTGGTGTTGTTCAGATTAATGAATTACGACTTGATACAGATAATTGAACAGATGCAATAGAGATTCTAGTATTGGATATAATTTTTCTTAACACATGTCAGGTCATATACCACTGTGACAGTCTTTCTTTTTTTCACAATTAATGACTTTACACTGTTACCAGTAATTACATAGCAGTAATGATGAGTGAACTGTTGTATAAATATTTTCCAAATTCGTAGCAATATTTACTGTATTTCCAAGCTTGTTGAGGTCTTATTTTGAATGAAGTTGTCAACTTTATTCTGATACTTGCATAATTGCAATGGGATTGTGATCTTGCATAATGTTTGCTAAATTATTGTTGGACTTTTTTTTATCTGTTACAGAAGTTTTGTTTAATGGTTTTAAATGTTAAAAGGGTTTACAGACATAGTGCAGTAATGACGACTGAACTGTTGGAAAATTCTTTAGGAAATATATAACAAGATATATTACATTGCCATACATTTCTTAAGTGTTGTAGTGTTGAATAATGACAGATTATTTCATACTGACAGTTTCAATAGAGTCTCTACTGTAGAATAATCATTGCCAAACTAATGCCGGGCGTTATGCAAGTCTAGGAGCATGTTTGTCTTGTAGTTTTACATGATAATAGATATAAATTAGAAGACAGAGCTGCATTACCGACTGAGTTTTTACAGAAAAATTTAGAATTTTCGTGCTTTTTGGGGGCATTGTTGTTTTGAATAATATTTGGTGAAATCATAAATTTACTTGGTCAGTTGCAATAGGGACTTTAGTCTTGCTTACTCACTCTCTGAATTCGTGTATAGACATATAACTTTGTAAAAGAGCTTTTAATAAGTCGTTTTTCATAATAAATTACTTTAGTCGGTTCCTTATATGGCAGTTTTGAGGGCTGAACTGCGGGATAAATATTTTCAAATTCATAATTAGATTTTTTTAATTCCCATGCTTGTTGTTTTGTTGTTGTTGTTGTTGTTGTTGTTTTGAAAAGTAATTGTCGACTTCATTCTGATACGCGGAGAGGTGCAAATTGGTCTGTTGTCTTCCTTAATGATTAGTCAATTCTTGATGGACTTGTACAATTGAGACTATTTTTATTAAGTGTTTACTCTTTATAATGATAATTATAGGGCAGATATGTTAACTGAGATGTTGGATAAAATTTTTTAATACTTATAACAAGATTTATTACATTCGCATGCATTCTCTAACTGCTGTAGTGTTGAATAATCATTGATTACTTCATAGTGAGCACTAGGCACTGCAATAGGTATCTACTGTTGAATAATGATTTCGAAATTTAACGGAAGATGTACGGAACTTTCTTAGTATCTTTGTCTTTTAGTTTCACATGATAATTGACTTAAATGAGAAGCAGAAAGCTGCATTACCGACTGAGGTATTACAGAAATATTTAGACATTCGGAAATGTATAATTGTAACATTATCATGCTTTTTGGGGTGTTGTTCTTTTGAATAATAGTTGACAACTTGATGGAGATACTAGGGTAGTGCAATAAAGATTGTAGTGTTGCATAATAATTTTCAAAATATATGTCGAGACTACCATAACTCTGAGAGTGGTCTTTTTTGTTAGTGCTTTCACATAGTGAATGACTTTACTCTGTTACTTATACTACAGTAAATGTTACTAAACTGTTAGATGGATATTTTGAAAGTTGGTAGGAAGGTTTACTACATTCGTTATAGTCTTTGTTGTATTGTTGTTTTGAATAGTAATTCTCGAGTCTGTCCCGATTCTTGGACAACTGCGGTTCTGGTGTTCCATAATTTTTGCAGATTAAAGTTAGGACTTGTTCAACTTTGACAGTACTTTTGTATAAAGAATGTTGTGTATAATTTGGTCTACATTAACAGATATAGGCAGTGATAACGTCTGAACTGTTGGATAAATATTTCCTTAATACTTGGCAAGATTTATTATATTCACTGCTTGATTGTGAGTTGTAGTGGTGAATAATGTTTGAGTACTTGTTAGTGGCAATTGTACAGCTGGAATAGGGTCTGTACTGTTGAATAATTATTTTGATTTAATCCCAGGAGTTATAGTAGTGTCAGAGTATGTTTTTCTTGTGCTTTAGTTGAAAATGAAGGAAAATTATAAGATGTGGCACTACATTACTCACAGAGCTGTAAAAGAAAAGTTAAGATATTGGAAACTTCGAATATTGTAGCAATGCCATGTTTTTCGGGGTGTTGTGACTTTGAATAATTACATTGAGAGTTGGGAGAGTAGTTATGCATAACGATGTTGTAAATTGATTCCAGAACTTATAGAATTGTGACAGTGACAGTGACTTTTCTAGTGTTTGAATGTGCTAATTGCTGGGCCGTGATGACGACTGAAGTTTTGAATAAATATTTTCCAAATTCATAGGAAGAATTGTTAGTATTGAAAACAACAAGGCCACAAGAACCTTGAGAATCTAATTGAGGACTTGATTGAGATAGGTGGGCAGCTAGATTAGGAATTGTGATCTTGAATGATTGCTAATTTCATGTTAGGATTTATATAAATGTGACAGTATCATAATTGTTTTTTTTTTTTTAAAGAATGTATATTGTAATTTGTTTTAGAATGATGGTTATATGGCAGTAGTTACGTCTGAAATGTTGTATAAATTTTTCCAAAATTCGTAGCAAGAAGTATTACATCCCAATGCTTGCCTATCAGTTGTAGTTTTGAATAATGTTTGAGCAATTAATATTGATACTTGGATACATGGAATAGGGACTGTACTGTTGCAGAATTATTGCTAAACATATTAAGTGTCTTTCACATGTTAAATTTTATATTATTTTTTAACATGTTTCGGCCTACTATTGGCCATATTCAGAACTGGTTGTTGCTGGTTTTGGCGCCTTTTATTTTGTTTCCTATGATGGTATGTTTGTGTAGTGTAATGTGGAGTCAAGAGAGTGTGTATGTTTCTTCTGAAATTGAGTTGTATGTTGAGAATTTCTTTTGGATGTGTTTTTCTATGTTTGTATATTTCGTATTGTTTCAGTGTGTTTAGTTTCTGGCTGTTTGGTTGGATATGTAGAATTTTCATGTCTGTGTGGGTGTGGTTAGCTTTTGTGATGTGTTCTGCATAATATAAAATTTAACACGTGAAAGACACATAATAAGTTTTCCGAAGTGATATAGTACAGTACCAGTATTAAAAGTTACGTAATTAGTATGTATAATTATTGGTATTTCCTGGTAGTTTTGGAATACCTTTGTCTTGCGCTTTACATGAAAGTTGGCAAGAAATTGAAATACGTAAAGGCTAATTACCGACTGATCTGTAAGAGAAATGTTGCAAAATAGGAAAAATTGGAATTGTAATAGCGGTACTGTGATGATTTTTGGGGTTTTGTTGTCTTGTATAAGTTGTTACGATTTCATAGAGAAGGTTGGGCAGCTGCGATAGGGGCTATAGGCTTGCAGTATGATTTCCTAAATTAATTTCAGGATTATAGTTGTAATGTCACAGTGGTTGTCATGGTGGTTTTACATAATAACTTTAATTTTGTAATTATAGGGCAGTAACTATTGGATAAATATTTCCCAAATTCATAGGGAAAATTGTTAGATTCTCATGGTTCTTGAGTTGTTGATTTTAATACTAATTGATGACCTGAATCTGAGAGCTGGAGGGCTGCAATAGGGAGGCCTGTGTTGTATAATCATTCCTAAATTGATGCTGGGGCTTGTACAACTGTGACAGTGCAATTTTTTTAAACAATTTACATTATAATTTAGTTTAGCCTGATGGTTATAGGGCAGTAATGACGTCTCAACTGTTGTATAAATGTTTCCAATATTCATAGCAAGGTTTATTACATTGCCATGCTTATTTATGAGTTGTAATTTTGAAAAATATTTGAGTAATTTGTAGTGACAATTGGACAGCTGGAATAGGGTGTGTTCTGTTGATATAATAGCAGGACTCATTGCAGTCTCAGACTGCGTTTTTGTTGTGGCTTACATGAAAATGAAGGAAAATTATAAAACGTGGAATTCCATTTCTCACAGAACTGTAAGAGAAAAGTTTACAATTTGGAGAAATTAGAATTGTAGCAATTGAATGATTTTTGGGGTGTAGTTATTTTGATTTATTGTTGACGACTTGTTATAGAGAGTTAGACAGCTGCAGTAGGGATTGTAGTGTTGAATAATGATTGCGAAATTAATGGGAGAACTTATGCAAGGCTTAGAGGACCTTTGTGTTGTGATTTTACATAAAAATTGACTGAAAATAGTACACATAGATGTGCATTACCGACTAAGCTTTTTCATAAATGTTTAGAAATTGGGAAATTTAGAAGCATAGCACTGCCATATTACTTGGAGTGTTGTTGTTTGAATAATTTTTGAGTGCATGATACTGCACTTAGACATCTGGAATAGATACTCTACTGTTGAACAATTATGGGCAAATGCATGGCAGGAGTTGTGCAAGTCTCTGAGTAATTTAGTGTTTTGCTTTTGCATCATAATTGCACTGAAGGAGCTGCAGTACTGACTGAATTCTTGCACAAATGTTTAGAATTTGGGGGAATTGGAATTATAGAATTCCCATTCTACTCGGAGTTCTGTTTTGAATAGTTGACGAAGTAATTCCGATACTAGAATAGGAATTCTAGTCTTGTAAAATGATTTGTAAATTCGTGTTGCGATTTATAGAACTGTGACAGTACTGTTGTTGATTCGTTTTACATACTTGGTCAGTTGCAATAGGAACTTTAGTATTGCTCAGTGATTTTCTGAATTCGTGCATAGACATATAACTTTGTAAAAGTGCTTTTGATAAGTCGTTTTTCATAATAAATTACTTTAGTCGGTTCCTTATATGGCAGTTTTGAGGGCTGAACTGAGGGATAAATATTTTCAAATTCGTAACTAGATTTTTTTAATTCCCATGCTTGTTGTTTTGTTGTTGTTGTTTTGAAAAGTAATTGTCGACTTCATTCTGATACGCGGAGAGGTGCAAATTGGTCTGTTGTCTTGCTTAATGATTAGTCAATTCTTGATGGACTTGTACAATTGAGACTTTTTTTTTTTAAGTGTTTACTCTTTATAATGATGATTATAGGGCAGAAATGTTGACTGAGATGTTGGATAAAAATTTTTAATATTTATAACAAGATTTATTACATTCGCATGCATTCTCTAACTGCTGTAGTGTTGAATGATCATTGATTACTTCATAGTGAGCACTAGGCACTGCAATAGGTATCTGTTGTTGAATAATGATTGACAAATTTGACGGTAGGCCTTTGGTAGTTTAATAGTATCTTTGTCCTTTAGTTTTACATATTACCGGTACTTGACTTAAATGAGAAGCAGAAAGCTGCATTACCGACTGAGGTATTACAGAAATATTTAGACACTGGAAAATGTATATTGTAGCATTACCATGCTTTTTGGGGTGTTGTTGTTTTGATTAATAGTTGACATGATACACACACTACGGTAGTGAAATAAGGATTGTAGTCTTGCATAATGATTTTCGAAATATATGTCGAGACTTGCATAACTCTGAGAGTGGTCTTTTTTGTCAGTGCTTTCACATAGTGAATGACTTTACTCTGTTACTTATACTACAGTAAATGTTACTAAACTGTTAGATGGATATTTTGAAAGTTGGTAGGAAGGTTTACTACATTCGTTATAGTCTTTGTTGTGCTGTTGTTTTGAATAGTAATTCTCGAGTTCGTCCCAATTCTTGGACAGCTGCAGTAGGGTTCTGGTCTTCCATAATTTTTGGCAGATTCAAGTTAGGACTTGTTCAACTTTGGCAATACTTTTGTATAAAGAATGTTGTGTACAATTTGGTCTACGTTAACAGATATAGGCAGTGATAACGTCGCAACTGTTGGATAAATATTTCCTTAATATTTGGCAAGATTTATTATATTCACTGCTTGATTGTGAGTTGTAGTGGTGAATAATGTTTGGGTACTTGTTAGTGGCAATTGTACAGCTGCAATAGGGTCCGTACTGTTGAATAATTATTTTGATTTAATCCCAGGAGTTATAGTAGTGTCAGAGTATATTTTTCTTGTGCTTTAGTTGAAAATGAAGGAAAATTATAAGATGTGGAACTGCATTACTCACAGACCTGTAAAAGAAAAGTTAAGATATTGGAAACTTCGAATATTGTAGCAATGCCATGTTTTTTGGGGTGTTGTGACTTTGAATAATTACATTGAGAGTTGGGAGAGTAGTTATGCATAACGATGTTGTAAATTGATTCCAGAACTTATAGAATTGTGACAGTGACAGTGACTTTTCTAGTATTTGAATGTGCTAATTGCCTGGCCGTGATGACGACTGAAGTTTTGAATAAATATTTCCAAATTCATAGGAAGAATTGTTAGTATTGAAAACAACAAGGCCACAAGAACCTTGAGAATCTAATTGAGGACTTGATTGAGATAGGTGGGCAGCTAGATTAGGAATTGGGATCTTGAATGATTTCTAATTTGATGTTAGGATTTGTACAAATGTAGCAGTATCATAATTGGTTTTTTTTTTTCTTTTTTTAAATGCACATTATAATTTGCTTTAGAGTGATGGTTATATGGCAGTAATTGCGTCTGAAATGTTGGATAAATTTTTCCAAAATTCGTAGCAAGAAGTATTACATCCCAATGCTTGCCTATGAGTTCTAGTTTTGAATAATGTTTTGAGCAATTAATATTGATACTTGGATACATGGAATAGGGACTGTACTGTTGCAGAATTATTGCTAAACATATTAAGTGTCTTTCACGTGTTAAATTTTATATTATTTTTTAACATGTTTCGGCCTAATATTGGCCATGTTCAGAACTGGTTGTTGCTGGTTTTGGCGCCTTTTGTTTTGTTTCCTGTCATGGTGTGTTTGTGTAGTGTATTGTGGAGTCAAAGGGTGTGTGTTTGTTCTGAAATTGAGTTGTGTGTTGAGAATTTCTTTTGGATGTGTTTTTCTATGTTTGTATATTTCGTATTGTTCCAGTGTGTAGAATTTCCATGTCTGTGTTGATGTCTGTGTGGGTGTGGTTAGCATTTGTGATGTGTTCTGCATAATATAAAATTTGACACGTGAAGACACATAATAGGTTTTCCGAAGTGATATAGTACCATTATTAAAAGTTACGTAATTAGTATGTATAATTATTGGTATTTCCTGGTAGTTTTGGAATACCTTTGTCTTGCGCTTTACATGAAAGTTGGCAAGAAATTGAAATACGTAAAGGCTAATTACCGACTGATCTGTAAGAGAAATGTTGCAAAATAGGAAAAATTGGAATTGTAATAGCGGTACTGTGATGATTTTTGGGGTTTTGTTGTCTTGTATAAGTTGTTACGATTTCATAGAGAAGGTTGGGCAGCTGCGATAGGGGCTATAGGCTTGCAGTATGATTTCCTAAATTAATTTCAGGATTATAGTTGTAATGTCACAGTGGTTGTCATGGTGGTTTTACATAATAACTTTAATTTTGTAATTATAGGGCAGTAACTATTGGATAAATATTTCCCAAATTCATAGGGAAAATTGTTAGATTCTCATGGTTCTTGAGTTGTTGATTTTAATACTAATTGATGACCTGAATCTGAGAGCTGGAGGGCTGCAATAGGGAGGCCTGTGTTGTATAATCATTCCTAAATTGATGCTGGGGCTTGTACAACTGTGACAGTGCAATTTTTTTAAACAATTTACATTATAGTTTAGCCTGATGGTTATAGGGTAGTAATGACGTCTCAACTGTTGTATAAATGTTTCCAATATTCATAGCAAGGTTTATTACATTGCCATGCCTATTTATGAGTTGTAATTTTGAAAAATATTTGAGTAATTTGTACTGACAATTGGACAGCTGGAATAGGGTGTGTTCTGTTGATATAATAGCAGGACTTATTGCAGTCTCAGACTGCGTTTTTGTTGTGGCTGACATGAAAATGAAGGAAAATTATAAAACGTGGAATTTCATTTCTCACAGAACTGTAAGAGAAAAGTTTACAATTTGGAGAAATTAGAATTGGGGCAATCGAATGCTTTTTGGGGGTGCAGTTATTTTGATTTATTGTTGACGACTTGTTATAGAGAGTTAGACAGCTGCAGTAGGGATTGTAGTGTTGAATAATGATTGCGAAATTAATGGGAGAACTTATGCAAGGCTTAGAGGACCTCTGCGTTGTGATTTTACATAATAATTGACTGAAAATAGTACACATAGATGTGCATTACCGACTGAGCTTTTTCATAAATATTTAAAAACTGAGAAATTTAGAATCATAGCACTGCCATATTATTTGGAGTGTTGTTGTTTGAATAATTTTTGAGTGCATGATACTGCACTTAGACAACTGGAATAGATACTCTACTGTTGAACAATTATGGGCAAATGCATGGCAGGAGTTGTGCAAGTCTCTGAGTAATTTAGTTTTTTGCTTTTGCATCATAATTGACTTAAAGTAGCACAGAAGTATCTGCATTACTGACTGAATTCTTGCACAAATTTTTAGAATGTGGGGGAATTGAAATTATAGAATTCCCATTCTACTCGGAGTTCTGTTTTGAATAGTTGACGAATTAATTCCGATACTAGAATAGGGATTCTAGTGTTGTAAAATGATTTATGAATTCTTTTTGCGATTTATAGAACTGTGGCAGTATTGTTGTTGATTCGTTTTACATAATTGGTCAGTTGCAATAGGAACTTTAGTCTTGCTCAGTGATTTTCTGAATTTGTGTATAGACATTTAATTTTGTAAAAGTGTTTTTGATAAGTCGTTTTTCATAATAAATTACTTTAGTCGGTTTCTTGTAGGGCAGTTTCGAGGGCTGAACTGCAGGATAAATATTTTCAAATTCGTAACTAGATTTTTTTAATTCCCATGCTTGTTGTGTTGTAGTTGTTTTGAAAAGTAATTGTCGTCTTCATTCTGATAAGTGGAGAGGTGCAAATTGGTCTGTTGTCTTGCTTAATGATTAGTCAATTCTTGATGGACTTGTACAATTGACAGTATTTTTTTAAGTGTTATACTCTTTATAATGATGATTACAGGGCAGAAATGTTGACTGAGATGATGGATAAAATTTTTTTATATTTATAACAAGATTTATTACATTCGCATGCATTCTCTAACTGCAACAGTGTTGAATAATCATTGATTAGGCTACTTCATAGTGAGCACTAGGCACTGCAATAGGTATCTACTGTTGAATAATGATTCCGAAATTTAACGGAAGATGTACGGAACTTTCGTAGTATCTTTGTCTTTTAGTTTCACATGATAATTGACTTAAATGAGAAGCAGAAAGCTGCATTACCGACTGAGGTATTACAGAAATATTTAGACACTGGTAAATGTATATTGTAGCATTACCATGTTTTTGGGGTGTTGTTGTTTTGAATAATAGTTGACATGATACACACACTACGGTAGTGAAATAAGGATTGTAGTCTTGCATAATGATTTTCAAAATATATGTCGAGACCTGCATAACTCTGAGAATGTTCTTTTTCTAGTATTTTCATATCGTGAATGACTTTACTGTGTTACTTATGGTGGAGTAAATGTGACAAACTGTTTAATGAATATTTTGAAAGTTGGTAGGAAGGTTTACTACATTCGTTATAGTCTTTGTTGTGTTGTTGTTTTGAATAGTAATTCTCGAATTCGTCCTGATTCTTGGACAGCTGCAGTAGAGTTCTGGTCTTCCATAATTTTTGGCAGATTCAAGTTGGGACTTGTTCAACTTTGACAGTACTTTTGTATACAGAATGTTGTGTATAATTTGGTCTACATTAACGGATATAGGCAGTGATAACGTCTGAACTGTTGGATAAATATTTCTTTAATCCATTTTGAATCTTGCGTATATTTCTTTAATACTTCGCAAGATTTCTTATATTCACTGCTTGATTGTGAGTTGTAGTGGGGAATAATGTTTGAGTACTTGTTAGCGGCAATTGTACAGCTGGAATAGGGTCTGTACTGTTGAATAATTATTTTGATTTAATCCTAGAAGTTATAGTAGTGTCAGAGTATGTTTTTCTTGTGCTTTAGTTGAAAATGAAGGAAAATTATAAGATGTGGAACTGCATTACTCACAGAGCTGTAAAAGAAAAGTTAAGAAATTGGAAACTTAGAATATTGTAGCAATGCCATGTTTTTTGGGGTGTTGTGACTTTGAATAATTACATTGAGAGTTGGGAGAGTAGTTATGCATAACGATGTTGTAAATTGATTCCAGAACTTCTAGAATTGTGACAGTGACAGTGACTTTTCTAGTGTTTGAATGTGCTAATTGCCGGGCCATGATGACGACTGAAGTTTTGAATAAATATTTTCCAAATTCATACGAAGAATTGTTGGTATTGAAAACAACAAGGCCACAAGAAACTTGAGAATCTAATTGAGGACTTGATTGAGATAGGCGGGCAGCTAGAATAGGAAATGGGATCTTTAATCATTGCTAATTTGATGTTAGGATTTGTACAAATGTGCCAGTATCATAATTGTTTTTTTTTTAAGAATGCACATTATAATTTGCTTTAGAGTGATGGTTATATGGCAGTAATTACGTACGTCTGAATTGTTGGATAAATTTTTCCAAAATTCATAGCAAGAAGTATTACATCCCAGTGCTTGATTATGAATTCTACTTTGGAATAATGTTTGAGCAATTAATATTGATACTTGGATACATGGTATAGGGACTGTACAGTTGCAGAATTATTGGTAAACATATTAAGTGTCTTTCACGTGTTAAATTTTATATTATTTTTTAACATGTTACGGCCTACTATTGGCCATGTTCAGAACTGGTTGTTGCTGGTTTTGGCGCCTTTTGTTTTATTTGTTGTGGTGGTGTGTTTGTGTAGTGTAATGTGGAGTCAAGAGTGTATGTATGTTTGTTCTGAAATTGAGTTGTGTGTTGAGAATTTCTTTTGGATGTGTGTTTCTATGTTTGTATATTTCGTATTGTTCCAGTGTATTAAGTTTCTGGCTGTTTGGTTGGTTGTGTAGAATTTCCATGTCTGTGTTGATGTCTGTGTGGGTGTGGTTAGCTTTTGTGATGTGTTCTGCATAATATAAAATGTAACACGTGAAAGACACATAATAGGTTTTCCGAAGTGATATAATTAGTATTAAAAATTGTGTAATCAGGATGTATAATTATTGGTATTTCCTTGTAGTCTCGGAGTACCTTTGTCTTGCGCTTTACATGAAAGTTGGCAAGAAATTGAAATACCGGTACGTAAAGGTTAATTACCGACCGATCTGTAAGAGAAATGTTGAAAAACAGGAAAAATTGGAATTATAATAGCGGTACTGTGATGATTTTTGGGGTTTTGTTGTCTTGTATAAGTTATTAAGATTTGATAGAGAGGCTTGGGCAGCTGCGATAGGGACTATAGGCTTGCAGAATGATTTCCTAAATTAATGTCAGGACTATAGCTGTAATGTTATAGTGGTTTTCATGATGGTTTTACATAATATCTTTAATTTTGTAATTAGAGGGCAGTGGATAAATATTTTCCAAATTCATAGGAAAAATTGTTAGATTCTCATAGTTCTTGAGTTGTTGATTTTAATACTGATTGATGACTTGATTGTGAGAGCTGGAGGGCTGCAATAGGTAGGCTGGTGTTGTATAATCATTCCTAAATTGATGCTGGGGCTTGTACAACTGTGACAGTGCAATTTTTTTTAACAATTTACATCATAATTCAGTTTACCCTGATGGGTATAGGGCAGTAATTACGTCTCAACTGTTGTATAAATGTTTCCAATATTCATAGCAAGGTTTATTACGTTGCCGTGCTTATTTATGAGTTGAAATTTTGAATAATATTTGAGTAATTTGTAGTGACAATTGGACAGCTGGAATAGGGTGTGTTCTGTTGATATAATAGCAGGACTTATTGCAGTCTCAGACTGCGTTTTTGTTGTGGCTGACATGAAAATGAAGGAAAATTATAAAACGTGGAATTCCATAAGAGAAAAGTTTACAATTTGGAGAAATTAGAATTGGAGCAATCAAATGATTTTTGGGGGTGTTATTTTGAATTATTGTTGACGACTTGTTATAGGGTGTTAGACAGCTGCAGTACGGATTGTAGTGTTGAATAATTATTGCGAAATTAATGAGAGAACTTATGCAAGGTTTAGAGGAGCTTTATGGTGTGATTTTACATAATAATTGACTGAAAATAGTACACATAGAGGTGCTTTACCGACTAAGGTTTTTCATAAATATTTAGAAATTGGGAAATTTAGCATCATAGCACTACCATATTATTTGGAGTGTTGTTGTTAGAATAATTTTTGAGTACATGATACTGCACTTAGACAACTGGAATAGATACTCTACTGTTGAAAAATTATGGGCAAATGCATGGCAGGAGTTGTGCAAGTCTCTGAGTAATTTAGTCTTTTGCTTTTACATCATAATTGACTTAAAGTAGCACAGAAGGAGCTGCATTACTTACTGAATTCTTGCGCAAATGTTTAGAATTTGGGGGAATTGGAATTATAGAATTCCCATTCTACTCGGAGTGCTGATTGAATAGTTGACGAATTAATTCCGAACTAGAATAGGGATTCTACTCTTGTGAAATGATTTGTATATTCGTGTTGGGATTTATAGAACTGTGACCGTACTGTTGTTGATTCGTTTTACATAATAAATGGCTTTAGATTTAGGTATATTAATATGGTAGTAAGGACGTGTGGACTGTTTGAAAGATATTTCGCAAAATCATAGCAAAATTTTTTACGTTCACATCCTTCTCATGGTGTTTTTGCTTTGAATAGTATTTGTCGACTTGATTGGGAAAATGGACAGCAGCAATAGGTATTCTGGTGTTGCTTAACAATAGCTGAATTGGTGCCAAGGCTTATACAAGTGTGGCAGTAGTTTCGTTTTGTAGTTTGGAATAATAATAGAGTTTACAGCTGTTATATATTTAGAAGAATTATGCTGACTTGATTGTAGGATTGTAGCACCGCCATAGTTTTTGTGGTACTGTTGTTTATATTAATATTTGGCGACTTCATACAGAACTTGGGCAGGTGCAATAGGGAGTCTAGTATTGCATAATGATTTTGTAAATACATGCCAGGTTTTATACTACTGTGAGAATTTTTTTTTTTTTTTTGCATGATAAATTAATTGACTATGTCACATTTAGAGCAGTAATAGCGACTGATCTGTTGTAAACTATTTTGGAAATTCGTAGCAATATTTGCTGTATATCCATGTTAGTTGTGGTGTTGTGGTTTTGAATGAATTTGTCGACTTCATTCTGATGCTTGGACTGCTGCAATAGTGTATGGTGTTCCATATTGATTGCTAAATTCTTTGTGGAACTTATTGTATTCTGACAGTAGTTTTCTATAGCGGTTTTAAATTTTAAATGGCTTGACAGTGATGGTTGCAGTGGAGTAATGGCGACTGAATTGTTGGAATAGTAATTTCCAAATACATCACAAGATTTATTACATTCCTTTGCATTCCTTAAGTGTTGTAGTGACTGAGAGCTGGATAGCTTGTATAGTGTCTCCAATGCTGAGTAATCATTGGCAAATTTATGCAGGGCTTATGCAAGTCTCAGAGTATGTTTGTCTTGTACTTTTCTATAATGAATAATTTACTTAAATTACAAGACAAAGCTGCATTACCGACTGAACTGTTGCAGAAATATTTGCAATTGAAAAATTTAGAAGTATAGCACTCTAGCGGTTTTTGGGATGTTGTTGTTATTTTGAAAAATAATTGGTGAAATCATACAGATACTGTATTTGGGCAGTTGGCATACAGACTCTAGTCTTTCTTAGTGATTTTCTGAATTCATGTCTAGACCTATACCATTGTAAGGGTGCTTTGGATAAGTGCTTTTACATAATAAATGACTTTGATGTGTTACTGATAGGGCTGAAATGCTGGATAAATATTTTCCAAATTCGTATTCGTGCTTGTTGTGTAGTTGTTGTTATTGCTGCTGCTGTTGGTGTTGGTGGTGGTGCTGCTGCTGCTGCTGCTGTTGTTTTTCTTGCTGCTGCTGCTTTGAATAGGAATTGTCTACTTCATTCTAATAATAGGAGTCCTGCAATAGGACTCTGATCTTGCACAATGATTGTTAAATTTTTGGTTGGACTTGCAGAACTCTGATGGCACTTTTGTTTAATGGTTTTACTTTTAAAATGTCTTTATAGTGATGGGTATATGACAGATATGTTGACTAAGCTGTTGGATAAAAATTTTCGAAATTTATAACAAGATTGATTACATTCCCTGCACTCAAATGTTGCAGTGTTCAAATAATGATTGACTACTTCATATTGATACCTGGACATTTGCAATAGAATATCTACTTTAGAAACGTATTATATATATTTCACTTGTTAAATTTTATGTTACTTTGTTAACATGTTCGGCCTGCTATTGGCCATCATCTGAACTGGTAATTGCTGGTCTTGGCGACTTTTGTTTTGTTTCCTGTGTGGGTGTGTGTTTGTGTAGTGTAATGTGGAGTCGAAGAGTGTGTGTTCTGAAATTGAGTTGTGTGTTGAGAATTTCATTTGGATGTGTTTTTGTGTGTTTGTATATTTCGGATTTTTATAGTGTGTTTAGTTTCTGGATTTTTGGCTGGATGTGTAGAATTTCCATGTCTGTGTTGATGTCTCTGTATGTGTGGTTAGGGTTTGTGATGTGTTCTGCATATGTGGAAGTGTTTTGTAATTTTGTTATGGCTTTGATGTGTTCTTTGTAACGTGTTTGAAATGATCTGCCTGTCTGTCCTATGTTGAAGTTGTTCTAGTGTTACATTTGAGTTTGTATACGCCTGTGCGATTGCATTTGTTTGTTTGTGTTGTATGTGTGTTGAGATATTTTTGTAGACTATTAGGAAACAAAACAAAAGTCGCCAAGACCAGCAATGACCAGTTCTGATGATGCCGATAGTGGGCCAAAACATGTTAATGAGATAACATAAAATTTAACAAGTGAAAGATATATACCAATACGTTTGCAAAGTGATATAGTGTTAAAAGTTGTGTAATCAAGATGAATAATGAATATCTACAGTCGAAAAATCATTCTCAATTTGATGCCAGACCTATGGAGGTCTCAGAGTATTTTTGTCTGGTGCTTTCATATTATAATTGACTTAAATTGCAAGCATACAGCTGCAATACAGATTGATCTGTTGTAGAAACTTTTACACATCAGAAAATTTATAATTGTAACCATCCCATGCATTATGGGTTGTTGTTGTTGTTTTGAATAATAGTTGGTAACTTGATACAGATACTTGGGCTGTTGGAAAAGGATTGTCGTGTTGCATAATGATTTTCTAAATTCATGCCAGAACTTGTACAACTTTGAAATTGGTCTTTCTTTTCGTTAGTGGTTTGACATTGGTAGTGAATAACTTTACTCTGTTATAGAACATTAAAGATGACTGAACTGGTGGGTGAATATTTTCCAAATTCGTAGCAAGATTTACTGCATTCCAATGGCTTTTGTTGTCTCGTTGTTTGGAATAGTAATTGTCGATTTGATCTTGATTCTTGGACAGAGCTGCCTTAGTGCTCACGTCTGCATAATTATTGCTAGATTCAAGTTGGAATTTATACATCTCTGACAATATCGGTACTTTTGTTTGAAGAATTCACCATTACATTATAATTTGGTTTACATTTGTGGTTATGTGGCGGTAATGATGTGTCAACTGTTGGACAAATGTTTTGAAAATTAATAGCAAAAATTATGATCTATCTGTGTTTGCTTATGAATTGTAGTGTTGAATAATATTTGATTAATTAATACCGATACTTGGACAGCAGGCATAGGGACTGTACCGTAGGATAATTATTGCTATTTCATGGCAGGATTTATGAAAGTCTGTGAATAATTTTGTGTTGCGCTCTACATGAAAATTGAGAAGAATTAAAAGACGTAGAGCTTAATTACCGACTTAAATGTAAGAGAAATGTTGACAAATTGGAAAAATTAGAATTGTAGCACTGAGATGATTTTTGGGGTTTTGTTGTTTTGAATAAACTGTGAAGACTTGATATAGGGGTTTGAACAGCTTCAATAAGGGTTCTACCCTTGCATTATGATTTCCTAAATTGGTGTGAAGTCTTAAACCTATACATGCTGCATGACTTTAACTGTATTACAGGGTAACTGTGATATCGAAATCTTGTTATATTCCCATGATTCTTTCTGGTGTTGCATAATGATTGGAAACTTTTTTTTTTTTTTTTTTTTTTTTTTTAAGTACATTAGAGTTTGGTTTACGCTGATGGTTATAGGGGAGTTATGACGTCTCAGCTGTTGGATAATTTGTTCGTAAATTGATTGCAAGATTATTGCAACTCTCATGCTTGATAATGGGTTGTAGTATCGAATAATGTTTGCCTACTTGATACAGACTCTTGGACAGCTGGAATAGGGTCTGTACTGTACTGTACTGTACTGTAGAATGATAATTGCCATTACATGACAGGACTTATTGCGGTTTCAGAGTATCTTTGTGTTGTACTTTACATGAGAATTAAGAAAAATGAAAAGGCGTATATGCAAATTACTGACAGAGCTGCAACAGAAATATTTACAAATTGGAAAATTTGGAATTGTAGGATGACCATGCTTGTTGAGATGGTGTTGTTTTGATTAATGATTGGAAACTTGATACCAATATTTGGACAGATGTAATAGGGATTGCAGTCTTGCATAATGATTTGCTGAAATGATGCTATGTCTTATACATGTGTGACAATGATTTGTTTAGTTGTTTTACATGAGAATTGACTTGAGCCTGATAGTTATAGGGCAGTAAGGAGGAGTGAAAATGTTACATAAATAATTTGCAGATTCATAACATCATTAATTATATTACCATACGCGTTGAGGTCTTTTTGTTTTTAACAGTGATTGATGATTTCACTCGAACATATGAACAGCAGCAATAGAGATTGTAGTATTGGAAATTATTTGTTTTCAATACATGTGAGGTCTTATACCACTGTGCGAGTCCTTCTCTTCACATAATTAATGACTTTACGCTGTTATCAGTACTTACATAGCAGTAATGATGAGTGAACTGTTGTATAAATATTTTCCATATTCGTAGCAATATTTAGTGTATTTCCAAGCTTGTTGTGGACTTATTTTCAATAAAGTCGTCAACTTTATTCTGATACTTGGATAATTGCAATGGGATTGTGATCTTGCATAATGTTTGTTACATTATTGTTGGGGATTTATTGATATGTGACAGAAGTTTTGTTTAATGGTTTTAAATTTTAAAAAGGTTTACAGAGATAGTTATAGTGCAGTAACGACGACTGAACTGTTGGAGAATTATTTAGCAAATATATAAGAGGATATATTACATTGCCATACATTTCCTAAATGTTGTAGTGCTGAATAATGATGGACTACTTCATAATGACAGCTTCATTAGAGTCTCTACTGTTGTATAAACATTTCCAAATGAATGCCGGGCATTATGCAAGTCTTAGAGTATGTTTGTCTTGTAGTTTTACATAATAATTTATATATGTAAATTAGAAGACGCATTACCGACTGAGCATTTGCAGAAATATTTAGAATTGTAGCACTTTCGTGCTTTTTGGGGGGTTGTTGTTTTGAATAATATTTGGTGAAATGATACAGATACTTGACCAGTTGCAATAGGGATTTTAGTTTTGCTTGGTAAATTTTTTTAATTTGTGGGTAGAGATATGATTCTGTAAAAGTGCTTTTGATAAGTGGTTTTACATAAGAAAATAGTTTAGACTGCGTCTTATAGAGCAATAATGAGGGCTGAACTGCGGGATAAATATTTCAAATTCGTAGGAAGAATTGTTAGTATTGAAAACAACAAGACCACAAGAAACTTGAGAATCTAATTCAGGATTTGATTGAGATAGATGGACAGCTGGAATAGGAATTGGGATCTTGAATGATTGCTAATTTGAAGTTAGGATTAGTAAAAATGTGTTTTTTTTTTTAAGAATGTACACTATAATTTGTTTTAGAGTGATTGTTATATGACAGTAATTACGTTTGAATTCTTGAATAAATTTTTCCAAAATTCGTTGCAAGAATTATTACAGTTCAATGCTTGTCTATGAATTGTAGTTTTGAATAATGTTTGAGCAATTAATATTGATATTTGGGTACATGGAATAGAAACTGTTCTGTTGCAGAATTATTGGTAAACGTATTAAGTGTCTTTCACGTGTTAAATTTTATATTATCTTTTTAACATGTTTCGGCCTACTATTGGCCATCTTCAAAACTGGTTGTTGCTGGTCTTGGCGCATTTTGTTCTGTTTCCTGTGGCTGTGTGTTTGTGTAGTGTAATGTGGAGCCAAAGAGTGTGTGTTTGTTTGTTCTGAAATTGAGTTGTTTGTTGACATTTTTTTTGGATGTGTTTGTATATTTGGTATTGTTCCAGTGTGTTTAGTTTCTGGCTGTTTGGTTGAGTGTGTAGATTTCCATGTCTGTGTAGGTGTAGTTAGCATTTGTGATGTGTTCTGCATAATATAAAATTTATCACGTGAAAGACACATAATAGGTTTTCCGAAGTGATATAGTATTAAAAGTTGTGTAATTAGTATGTATAATTATTGGTATTTCCTGGTAGTCTCGGAGTACCTTTGTCTTGCACTTTACACGAAAGTTGGCAAGAAATTGAAATACATAGAGGTTAATTACCGACCGATCTGTAGGAGAAATGTTGAGAAATAGGAAAAATTTGAATTGTAATACCGGTATTGTGATGATTTTTGGAGTTTTGTTGTTTTGAATAAATTGTTAAGATTTGATAGAGAGGCTTGGGCAGCTGCGATAGGGGCTCTAGGCTTGCAGAATGATTTTCTAAGTTATTGTAATGTTACAGTGGTTTTCATAGTGGTTTTACATAATAACTTTAATTTTGTAGTTAGAGGGCAGTAACTACCGGTATTGGATAAATATTTTCCAAATTCATAGGGAAAATTGTTAGATTCTCATGGTTCTTGAGCTATTGATTTTAATGCAAATTGATGATTTGATTGTGAGAGTTGGAGGGCTGCAATAGGGAGGCTGGTGTTGTGTAATCATTGCTAAATTGATACTGGGGCTTGTACAATTGTGGCAATGAAATTTTTATAATTTACATCATAATTTATTTTACCCCTATGGTTATAGGGCGGTAATGATATCTCAACTGTTGGATATATGTTTCCAATATTCATAGCTAGGTTTATTACGTTGCCGTGCTTATTTATGAGTTGTAATTTTGAATAATATCTGAGTAATTTGTAGTGACAATTGGACAGCTGGAGTAGGGTGTGTTCTGTTGCTATAATAGCAGGAGTTATTGCAGTCTGAGATTATGTTTTTCTTGTGGCTTACATGACAATGAAGGAAAATTAAAGAACGTGGAATTCCATTTCTCAAAGATCTGTAAGAGAAAAGTTTACAATTTGGAGAAATTAGAATTGTAGCAATCGAATGCTTTTTGGGATGTTGTTATTTTGAATTATTGTTGACGACTTGTTATAGAGAGTTAGACAGCTGTAGTAGGGATTGTAGTGTTGAATAATTATGTCGAAATTAATTTCAGAACTTATACAAGGTGTGGGGGACCTTAATGTTTTGATTTTACATAATAATTGACTGAAAATAGTACACATAGAGGTGCATTACCAACTTAGATTTTTCATAAATATTTAGGGTGCTATTCATAGACATTTCGCAGCACGCGCTACGAGCGTGCTAAACTAGCCCCGGCTATCCACTGGTTACTTGTACAGGATTCAAATTATATCATATCATATCGCTAACACTGGTTTATGAATACGAAAAACGCTGATCATCCACCGGAAGCCCGCGCTAAGAATGTCTATGAATACGGCCCTTAGAAATTAGGAAATTTAGAATCATAGCACTACCTTATTACTTGGAGTGTTGTTGTTTGAATAATTTTTGTGTACATGATACTGCACTTAGACAACTGGAATAGATACTCTACTGTTGAACAATTATGGCCAAATACATGGCAGGAGTTGTGCAAGTCTCTGAGTAATTTAGTCTTTTGCTTTTACATCATAATTGACTTAAAGTAGCACAGAAGGAACTGCATTACTGACTGAATTCTTGCACAAATGTTTACAATTTGGGGGAATTGGAATTATAGAATTGCTATGCTCCTTGGTGTGCTGTTTTGAATAGTTGACGAATTAATTCCATACTAGAATGGGGATTCTAGTCTTGTAAAATGATTTGTAAATTCGTGTTGGAATTTATAGAATTCTGGCAGTACTGTTGTTGTTTGGTTTAACATGATAAATGACTTTAGGTTTAGGTACATTATTATGGCAGTATGGACGTGTGAACTGATTGAAAAATATTTCTGAAAATCATAGGAAAATTTATTACATTCACATGCCTTTTGTGGTGGTGGTGGTGGTGGTGGTGGTGGTGGTGGTGGTGGTGGTGGTGGTGGTGGTGGTGGTGGTGGTGGTGGTGGTGGTGGTGGTGGTGGTGGTGGTGGTGGTGGTGGTGGTGGTGGTGGTGGTGGTGGTGGTGGTGGTGGTGGTGGTGGTGGTGGTGGTGGTGGTGTAGTTGTTTTGAATATTATTTGTCGGCTTGATTGGGAAAATTGAACAGCAGCAAGAGGGACTCTGGTGTTGTTTGACAATAGGTAAATTGGTGGCAGGGTTTGTAGAAATGTGGCAGGAGTTTTGTTTTGTGGTTTGGAATAATAATAGAGCTTACAGCTGTTATAGTTATAGAGAAATTACCAAGACTTGATTGTAGGATAGTTATTTTCCGACTTTATTGCAAGGTTTATTACATTGCCATGATTTTTTATGTGTTGCCGTGTTGAATAATGTTTGAGAATTTTATACTGACAATTGAGTAGCTTCAATACAGAGTGATTGGATAATTCATGGCAGGTGTTGTGGAAGTGTAAGAGTACTTTTGTTTTGTGGTTTCACGATATAATAATGGAGTTAATATTCTGGTCATAGAGCTGCAATAGCGATTGGGCTCTTCCATCGGTCTGAAGAAATTGGAAAAAGATAACTTACTGGAATTGTGGCTCACCTGTCCTTTTTGTGGTGTTGTTTTAAATAATTGTTGAAGGCTGTATTGTGATACTTGGACAAGTGCAATAGGGATTATAATCTGGAATTATGATTGCTTGAATATTGTTAGCACTTGTATGGCTGGGACAGAGCCAATGTTGTTTTTTGACTTTACATAATAAATGAATTTAGACTTAGACTTATACAGCAGTAATGATGGGTGAACAGTTTGATAAATATATTGCATATTCATAGCAACATTTATTACATTGCCATGGTTCTCGTGGTCTTTTGGGATGTTTTGAATATTTGTTGAAGACTTGATTGTAATATTTGGACAGTAGGAATAGGGTCTGTGGTGTTGCTTAATGATTCCTAAATTGATGCTGTGGTATGTGCAGTTGTATAAACTGTGACAGTAGTTTTGTTTATTGCTTTTCGTTAAAAAATTGACTTTACAGTTATGGTTATGGAGGAGTTGTGGTGACTGAAGTGTAGGTTAAATAATTTCGAATTTAATATGACAGTTTATCACATTCGTACATGTTTAAGTGTTGTAGTGTTCAATATTGTTTGAGGACTTGATACTGATACTTGGACAGCTGCAATAGGGACCCTAATGTTGCTTGATGGTTTTGTAAATACATGGCAGGTTTTATAGTACTGTGTGAATGTTTTTTTTTTTTTTTTTTTTGTATGATAAATTAATTGAGCAGTAATGGCGACTGCTATGTTGTAAAAATATTTTGGAAATTCGTAGCAATATTTGCTATATATCCATGTTAGTTGTGGTCTTGTGGTTTTGAATGAAATTATCGACATCATTCTGATGTTTGGACTGCTGCAATAGGGTCTGGTATTCCATATTGATTGCTAAATTCTTTGTGGAAGTTATTGTATTCTGACGGTAGTTTTCTATAGCAGTTTTAAATTTTAAACGGTTTAACAGTGATGGTTGTAGTGGAGTAATGACAACTGAATTGTTGGAATGGTAATTTCATAATACATTACAAGATTTATTACATTCTTATGCATTCCTTAAGTGTTGTAGTGACTGAGAGCTGGACAGTTTGAATAGTGTCTCCAATGTCGAATAATCATTGCCAAATTCATGCAGGGCATTATACAAGTTTCAGAGTATGTTTGTCTTGTACTTTCTACAATAAATTATTGACTTAAATTACAAGACAGAGCTGCATTACCGACTGAACTGTTGCAGAAATATTTGCAATTGGAAAATTTAGAATTGCAGCACTCTCATGGTTTTTGGGATGTTGCTGTTATTATGAATAATATTTGGCGAAATTATACAGATACTGTACTTGGACAGTTGGCATATGGACTCTAGTGTTGTTTAGTGATTTTGTGAATTCATGCCTAGACCTATACCTTTGTAAGGGTGCTTTTACATAATAAATGACTTTGATCTGTTACTTATAGGGCTGAAATGCTGGATAAAAATTTTCTAAATTCGTAGCTATATTTACTGCATTGCCGTGCTTGTTGTTTTGTTGTTATTGCTGGCGCTGCTGCTGCTGCTGCTGCTGATGCTGCTGCTGCTATGAATAGCATTTGTGTACTTCATTCTGATAATTGGAGTGCTGCAATAGGACTGTGGTCTTGCATAATGATTGCTAAATATTTGGTCGGACTTACACAACTCTGATAGCATTTTTGTTTCACAGCTTTACTTTTAAAATGTCTTTATAGTGATGGTTATATGGCAGATATGTCGACTAAGCTGTTGGATAAAAATTTTGGATATTTATAACAAGATTGTTTACATTCCCTGCATTCAAGTATTGTAGTGTTCAATAATGACTGACTACTTCATATTGGTACCTGGACAGTTGCAATAAAATATCTCTTTTGGAAAACGTATCATATATTTTTCACGTGTTAAATTTTATGCTACCCTGTTAACATGTTTCTGCCTGCTATTGGCCATGATCAGAACTGGTCGTTGCTGGTTTTGGCGCCTTATGTTTTGTTTCCTGTGGGGGTGTGTTTGTGTAGTGTAATGTGGAGTCATAGAGTATGTGTGATCTGAAATAGAGTTGTGTGTTGAGAATTTCATTTGGATGTGTTTTTGTGTGTTTATAAATTTGGGATTGTTGTAATGTGTTTAGTTTCTGGTTTTTTGGTTGGATGTGTAGAATTTCCATGTCTGTGTTGATGTGTCTGTATGTGTGGTTAGCATTTGTGATGTGTTCTGCATATGTGGAAGTGTTTTGTAATTTTGTTATGGCTTTGATGTGTTATTTGTAACGTGTTTGAAATGATCTGCCTGTCTGTCCTATGTAGAAGTTGTTGGAGGTGTTACATTTGAGTTTGTATAAGCCTGAATGGTTGTATTTGTTTGTTTGTGTTGTATGTGTGTTGAGATGTTTTTGTAGAGTATTAGGAAACTAAAGAAAAGGTGCCAAGACCAGCAACGACCAGTTCTGATGATGGCTGATAGCAGGCCGAAACATGTTAACAAGACAACATAAAATTTAAGACGTGAATGATACATATAATACGTTTTGCAAAGTGATATAATGTTAAAAGTTGTGTAATCAAGATGTATAATAAATATTTCCTGTTGAAAAATCATTGTCAATTTTATGGCAGATGTATGGAGATCTCAGAGTGTTTTTGTCTGATGCTTTTACATAATAATTTACTTAAATTGCAAACATAGAGCTGCATTAGAGATTGGTCTATTGTAGAAATTTTTACACAGAAAATTTATAATTGTAACCCTCCCGTGCATTATGGGTTATTGTTATTTTGAATAATACTTGGCAACTTGATACAGATACTTGAGCTGCTGGAAAAGGGATTGTAGCGCTGTATAATGATTTTCTAAATTCGTGCCAGGACTTGTACAACTTTGAGATTGGTCTTTCGTTTTGTTAGTGCTTTGTAGTGAATAACTTTACTCTGTTATAGAACAATGAAGGTGACTGAACTGTTGGGTGACTATTTTCCGAATTCGTAGCAAGATTTACTGCATTCCAATGCCTTTTGTTGGTCGTTGTTTTGAATAGTAATTGTCGAGTTGATCCTAATTCTTGGAGAGCTGCAATAGCGCTCAGGTCTTACATAATTATTGTTAGATTCAAGTTGGGGCTTGTACATCTGTGACAATACTTTTGTTTGAAGAATTTAGCATTATATTTTGGTTTACACTTGTGGTTATGTGGCGGTAATGATGTGTCAACTGTTGGACGTATGTTTTGACAATTAATAGGAAGAATTATAATATTCCTGTGCTTGTTTATGAGATGTAGTGTTGTATAATGTTTGAGTAATTGATACTGACACTTGGAGAGCTGGAATAGCGACTCTGTGAATAACTTTGTCTTCTGCTTTACATGAAAATTGACAAGAATTAAAAGACGTAGAGCTTAATTACAGAGTGAAATGTAAGAGAAATGTTGACAAATTGGAAAAATTTGAATTGTAGCACTAAGATGATTTTTGGGGGTTTGTTGTTTTGAATAAACTGTGAAGAGTTGATGGAGAGGTTTGAATAGCTTCAATAGGGGCTGTAGCGTTGCATAATGATTTTCTTAATTGATGTGAGGTCTTAGACCTATACATGCTGCATGAATTTAACTTGAAAATTAGAGGGTAAATTACAGGATAAATGTGATAGCAAAATGCTATATTGCCATGATTCTTTGTGGTGTTGTATAATGATTGGTAAATTGATGCTGGCACTTGACAGGTTTTTTTTTTTTTTTTTTTTTTTTTTTTTAAAGAATTACATTACAGTTTGGTTTGCACTGATGGTTATAGGGCAGTTATGACGTCTCAGTTGTTGGATAATTTCTTCGTAAATTCATTCACAAGACTTTTTGCAGTTTCAGAGTATCTTTGTATGTTTGTGTTACGTTTTACATGAGAATGAACAAAAATGAAAAGATGTATATTGTGAATTACCGACAGAGCTGTAAGAGAAATGTTTACAAATTGGTAAATTTGGAATATTGTAGGACGCCCATGCTTGTTGAGGTGGTGTTGTTTTGCACAATGCTTGAAAACTTGATACCGATATTTGGACAGATGCAATAGAGATTGCAGTCTTGCATAATGATTTGCTAAAATGATGCTATGTCTTATACAAGTGTTACAATGATTTGTTTAGTTGTTTTACATAAGAATTGACTTGAGCCTGATAGTTATAGGGCAGTAAGAAGGAGTGAAAATGTTACATAAATAATTTGCAGATTCATAACATCATTAATTATAGTACCATACGCGTTGAGGTCTTTTTGTTTTTAACAGTCATTGATGATTTCACTCGAACATATGAACAGCAGCAATAGAGATTCTAGTATTGGAAATTATTTGTTTTAACACATGTCAGGTCTTATACGACTGTAAGAGTCCTTCTTTTTACATAATTAATGACTTTATGCTGCTATCGGTACTTACATAGCGGTAATGACGAGTGAACTGTTGTATAAATATTTTCCATATTCGTAGCAATATTTAGTGTATTTCCAAGGTTGTTGTGGCCTTATTTTGAATAAAGTTGTCAACTTGATTCTGATACTTGGATAATTGCAATGGGATTGTGATCTTGCATAATGTTTGTTACATTATTGTTGGGGATTTATTGATATGTGACAGAAGTTTTGTTTAATGGTTTTAAATTTTAAAAAGGTTTACAGAGATAGTTATAGTGCAGTAATTACGACTGAACTGTTGGAGAATTATTTAGCATATATATAAAAAGATATATTACATTGCCATACATTTCCTAAATGTTCTAGTGTTGAGTAATGATGGACTACTTCATAGTGACAGCTTCATTAGAGTCTCTACTGTTGTATAAACATTTCCAAATGAATGCCGGGCATTATGCAAGTCTTAGAGTATGTTTATCTTGTAGTTTTGCATAATAATTAATATGTGTAAATTAGAAGACGCTTTACCGACTGAGCATTTGCAGAAATGTTTAGAATTGTAGCACTTTCGTGCTTTTTGGGGGGTTGTTGTTTTGAATAATATTTGGTGAAATCATACAGATATTTGACCAGTTGCAATAGGGATTTTAGTTTTGCTTGGTGAATTTTTTTAATTTGTGGGTAGAGATATGATTTTGTAAAAGTGCTTTTGATAAGTGGTTTTACATAATAAATTACTTTAGTCTGTTTCTTATAGGGAAATAATGAGGGCTGAACTCGGAGATAAATATTTTCAAATTCGCAGCTAGATTCTGTATTCCCGTGTTCGTTGAGGTGTTGTTGTTGTTTTGAAAAGTAATTGTCGACTTGATTGTGATACGTGGGTATTGTCTTGCAGAATGATTAGTAAATTCTTGGTGGACTTGTACAATTGACAGTTTTTTAAGTGTTTTACTCTGTATAATGATGATTATAGGGCAGAAATATCGACTGATATGTTAGATAAACATTGTCGATATTTATAACAAGATTTATTACATTTGCATGAATTTTTTTACTGCTGTAGCACTGAATAATAATTGATTACTTCATAGTGAGCATTTAGGCAATGCAGTAGGTAAGCTATGTATTGTTGAATAATGACTGTCAAATTTGACTGTAGACATACGGAAGTTTAGTAGTATCTTTATCTTTTAATTTTGCATAATAATTGACTTAAATGACGAGCATAAAGCTACATTGTTCTCATAGGCTTCCGCGGCTGGTGCACATGGTGTGTGGATAAGCTTCAGGGCTTCTACCGCGTTGTCTTGGTGTTGGTGGCTGACGTTTCGACCGCTGTGTTGTGGTCATCTTCAGAGCAGTTGTTGGATAAGCTCTGAACAACTGCTCTGAAGATGACCACAACACAGCGGTCGAAACGTCAGCTACCAACACCAAGACAACGCGGTAGAAGCCCTGAAGCTTATCCACACACCATAAAGCTACATTACCGACTGAGGTATTACAGAAATATTCAGACATTGGAAAATTTATAATTTTAGCATTGCCATCCTTTTTGGGGTGGTGTTGTTGTTATGGATAATAGTTGACAACATGATGCACATACTACGGTGGTGCAATAAGGATTGTAGTGTTGCATAATGATTTTCAAAATATATGTCGAGACTTGCATAACTGTGAGAGTGGTCTTTTTTTTAGTGCTTTCACATAGTGAATGACTTTACTGTGTTACTTATAGTGCAGTAAATTTGACTAAACTGTTAGATGAATATTTTGAAAGTTGGTAGGAAGGCTTACTCCATTCTCCATGGTGTTTTGTTGTGTTGTTGTTTTGAATAGTAATTGTCGAGTTCGTCCTAATTCTTGGACAGCTGCAGTAGGGTTTTGGTCTTCACAATTTTTGACAGATTCAAGTTGGGACTTGTTCATCTCTGTCAGTACTTTTGTTTAAAGAGTGTTGTGTATAATTTGGACTATGTTGATGGATATAGGCAGTAATAACATCTAAACTGTTGGATAAATGTTTCCTTAATACTTGACAAGATTTATTATATTTACTGCTTGATTGTGAGTTGTAGTGTTGAATAATGTTTGAGTACTTGTTAGTGGCAATTGTACAGCTGGAATAGGATCTGTACTGTTGAATAATTACCTATTTAGATTTAATCCCTAGAGTTATGGCAGTGTCAGTGTATGTTTTTCTTGTGCTTTAGTTGAAAATGAAGGAAAATTATAAGACGTGGAACTGCATAACTCACAGAGCTGTAGGAGAAGAGTTTAGAAATTGGAAACTTAGAAATGTAGCAATGCCATGTTTTTTGGGGTGTTCTAACTTCGAATAATTACAGTTGACTACTTGACATTGAGAGTTGGGAGTGTAGTTATGCATAATAATGTTGTAAATTGATTCCAGATCTTATAGAATTGTGACAGTGACTTGTCTACTCCTTGAACGTACTAATTGCAGGGCCGTGATGACGACTGAAGTTTTGAATAAATATTTTCCAAATTCATAGGGAGAATTGTTAGTATTGAAAACAAGAAGACCACAAGAAACTTGAGAATCTAATTGAGGACTTGATTGAGATAGATGGACAGCTGGAATAGGAATTGGGATCTTGAATGATTGCTAATTTGATGTTAGGATTTGTACAGATGTGACGTTATCACATTTTTTTTTTTTTTAAGAATGTACACTATAATTTGTTTTAGAGTGATGGTTATATGCAGTAATTACGTTTGAATTCTTGAATAAATTTTTCCAAAATTCGTTGCAAGAATTATTACATTTCAATGCTTGCCTATGAGTTCTAATTTTGAATAATGTTTGAGCAATGAATATTGATACTTGGGTACATGAATACGGACAGTACTGTTGAAGAATTATTGGTAAACGTGTCATATGTCTTTCACGTGTTAAATTTTATATTACCTTGTTAACATGTTACGGTCTGCTATTGGCCATCTTCAAAACTGGTTGTTGCTGGTCTTGGCGCCTTTTGTTTTGTTTCCTGTGGTGGTGTGTTTGTGTAGTGAAATGTGGAGTCAAAGAATGTGTGTGTTGAGATTTTTTTTGGATGTGTTTTTGTGTGTCTGTATATTTCGTATTGTTCTAGTGTGTTTAGTTTCTAGCTTTTTAGTTGAATGTGATGTGTTGATGTCTGTGTAGGTGTGGTTAGCATTTGTGATGTGTTCTGCATAATATAAAATTTAACACGTGAAAGACACATAATAGGTTTTCCGTACTGATATAATTATAATCATAATCATTTATTACATTCACTGATCATATACATGATATGGGACATGTCATATTTACAAACTAATAATTAATTACATAATATGCATAAAAGTAATAACTATAATTAAATGCAACACAAATACAAGTATAAAAAACTTGGAACTTGATTGAAGAAAACTACAGGTCTGTCGATTTCGGCTATAAGTCCCGTTTGCAGTATTTCTTGAAGTCAGGAGTCAATTTCAACCATTGCGTCTTTCATGAGAAGACATACTTCTCGAAGTCAGGATCTGGTAAAGAGGAAGTAAAGTTTTTATAGTATTAAACGTTGTATAATCAGGATGTATAATTATTGGTACCTATTTCCTGGTAGTCTCGGAGTGCCTTTATCTTGCGCTTTACATGAAAGTTGGCAAGAAATTGTAATATGTAGAGGTTAATTACCGACTGATCTGTAAGAGAAATAGGAAACATTAGAAATCTAATACGGTACTGTGATGATTTTTGGGATTTTGTTGTTTTGAATAAATTGTTAAGATTTGATAGAGAGGCTTGAGCAGCTGTGATAGGGGCTCTAGGCTTGCAGAATGATTTTCTAAATTGATGTCAGGATTATACCTGTAATGTTACAGTGGTTTTCATAGTGGTTTTACATAATAACTAAAATTTTGTAATTAGAGGGCAGTAACTATTGGATAAATATTGTCCAAATTCATAGGGAAGATTGTTAGATTCTCATGGTTCTTGAGTTGTTGATTTTAATACTAATTGATGACTTGATTGTGAGAGCTGGAGGGCTGCAATATTGAGGCAGGCATTGTATAATCTTTGCTAAAGTGATGCTGGGGCTTGTACAACTATGACAGTGCATTTTTTTTTTAAGAATTTACATTATAATTTAGTTTACACTGATGGTTATAGGGCAGTAATGCCGTCTAACTGTTGGATAAATGCTTCCAATATTCATAGCAAGTTTTATTATGTTGCCATGCTTATTTATAAGTTGTAATAATATTTGAGTAATTTGTACTGACAATTCGACAGCTGGAATAGGGTGTGTTCTGTTGATATAATACCAGGAGTTATTGCAGTGTCAGAATATGTTTCCTTGTGGCTTACAGGAAAACAAAGGAAAGTTATAAGACGTGGAATTTCATTACTCACAGAACCGTAAGAGAAAAGTTTACAATTTGGAGAAATTAGAATTGTAGCAATGGAATGATTTTTGGGGGTGTTGTTATTTTTAATTATTGTTGACGACAATAGAGTTGGACAGCTGCAGTTGGAATTGTAGTGTTGAATAAATATTGCCAAATTAATGGTAGGAGTTATGTAAGGTTTAAAGGACCTTTGTGTTGTGATTTTACATAATAATTGACTGAAAATTGTAGATATAGAGCTGCATTACCGACTGAGGTTTTGCATAAATGTTTAGAAATTGAGAAGTTTTGAATCATAGCACTGTTATATTACTTGGAGTGTTGTTGTTTGAATAATTTTTGAGTACATGATACTGCACTTAGACAACTGGAATAGATACTGTAATGATGAATAATTATGGGAGGAGTTCTGGAAGTCCCAGAGTAATTTATTGTTTTGCTTTTACATCATAATTGACTTAAAGTAGCACAGGAGAAGCTGCATTACTGACTGAGAATGAACAAAAATGAAGAGACGTATATGTGCATTACCGACAGAGCTGTAACAGAAATGTTTAGAAATTGGAAAATTTGGAATTGTGGGATGGGCATGCTTTTTGAGGTGGTGTTGTTTTGAATAATGCTTGGAAACTTGATACAGATATTTGGACAGATGTAATAGGGAGTGCAGTCTTTTTTTAATGATTTGTTGAAGTGATGGTATATCTTATACAAGTGTGACAATGATTTGTTTAGTTGTTTTACATAAGAAGTGACTTTAGTGAGATAGTTATAAGGAAGTAATGAGGACTGAAAATTTTACATGAATAATTTGCAGATTGATAACAACATTAATTATATTACCATACGCATTGAGGTCTTTTTGTTTTTAACAGTATTTGATGGTTTTACTCAAACACTTGGAGTGCTGCAATACTGAAACAGACTCTGGTGTTGGATAGTGGTTGTTAAATTGATGCTGAGACCAGTGCAAGTGTTATTGTTTCAGTAATTATTCTTTCAATTATTTTACATACCTAATAATTGGCTTTAATGTGACTGTCAAAGTTTAATAATGACATGTGAAGTGTTGCTAAATATTAATAGGAAGTATAATGAAATTGAAATGCTTGTTGCAGTGTTGAATAGATAGGATAACGTACTCGTAACATATATGATAAGATAAAATACTGGTGCGGTAAGATAAAATAAAATAAGATAAGATACTTGTAAGGTAAGATAAGATAATATACATATAAGATAAGGTACTCATAAGATAAGATACTTATAAGATAAGGTACTTGTAAGATAAGATAAGATAAAGTTTGACTCATACTTTATACTGAAACCTGTACAGTTAGAGTGGGGACTAATTGTTGAAGAATTACTGTCAAATTCATGGCAGGACTTTAGTATTTTGGATTTTACACAATGATTGACTTAAAGAAATATACATAAAGATGCATTACCGACTGTCTTCTAGCATAAAAATATTAAGAAATTGAAAAAATTTGAAATTGTGGGACTGGCATAGTTCTTGGCGTGATATTGTTTAGATTAATAATTGAGAAGTCATTACAGATTGTTGTTGGGCTTTATTGATCTCTGACGGAATTTTGTTTAATGGTTAAAAATTTTACAAGGTTTTACAATGATTGTTATAGAAACAATGGTAAAATATTGTTTGTTGTGATTTGATGACCTGATTTTATTGTGTATATATCTTTTTGTGTCCGTGTGTGCTACTTCGCAAAAATTTGAAATCTACGTGCGCAGACATCAATCACTGTTTGTTCTCTCTCTCTCTCAGAAAGGAGGTTGACTAGCTTTTGTCTCTTGTGAGGGAGAAAGCAAATGTTGTGTGCCACGCCGGCAGTGGGAATTACACAAGCTTCGGTGTGTCGTGACGCGAAATCTATGAGAGAGTCTATGTAAGGCGACAAATTTTCGACATAGAGTGAGACAGTGCGTTCGATGAGGAGATGCAGCCGTGCTCTCCTCGTCCAGTGCACACCTTCTTGCTATTATGCAGAGAAGTACTTTTGCTCGGAGCTGTCTACACACAGCCACTACTGTGGGAACAGGGAGCCCCGCCGTGCCCCTGTGTCCTGTATTGCTTTCTACATCCACGGAATCTTCCTCACTTGTTATGTATCCTAAACTTATTTTATTCTCGTCTTGCTACAGCCTCATTAGGACCTCCAAACCACCCTTATCTCTCACCTTCATGACTTGGACTCTCTGCACTTATCCCAGCATGTTTGATAGAACACAACCATCTCCTCATGTACACATGTACACATGTACATTGTACATGTACATGTAACACCCAATTTCAACACATTTGTAACAGGACACAGTAAACTAAGATCCTATTTTCACCGCTTCAAAATTATGGAATCACCAATGTGTTCCTGCAACCTAAATGAAAAAACAATAGAACATGTAATATATGACTGCCCTAAACTGAACTCGAAACGAGCAATATTCTAGAACAAAATTTGAAAAAGGAAAGGCAAATGGGCAGTTAATAAAATAGACATAATAAAAATGTACTGTTAAGATTCATGCAATTTGTTAATGTAGTACATTTTGAATCATTGTAAAAATTGTAACAAATATTTATGTAGTAATTAGAAGGTAGACTATATAAGTAATATAAATATAACTACAACTAGAACAATATTAAGAACAGAACTGGTATAGAGTAAGAAGTAATGTAGAATAGAATACATTAGCATATTTATTATAATACATCAAATCTCTTTTGTGGATAAAGAGGAAGTTATGTTATGTAAAATAATTGTACGCATAAATTTTTGTACTAATCAAACAGTCTTGTAGTATTACTTTAATTATTGTAATGGAACATGATGTAAATGAATGCTTAAAAAAAAAAGAAAAAAAAAACAAAAACAACCATCTCCTCAGCCCCCTCCCCCCCATTACTGTCCATATTTCGCGAGTTTGCTCTCTTTGATGTGTCATGCTAGACGTGATCATTCTTCCTGCTCCTTCCTCACTTCTTATGTATCTTAAACGTATTTTATTCTCGTCTTGCTACAGGCCTCATCACGACATTCAAACCACCCATTTCTCTCCTCTGGTGACCCTTATCTCTCACCTTCATGACTTGGACTCTCTGCACTTATCCCAGCATGTTTGATAAAACACAACCATCTCCTCAGCCCCCCCCCCCCCTCTACAATCGATATTTCGCCAGTTCGCTCTGTGTGATCTGTCGATGATAGAGGTGATCATTTTCCCCCCTCCTTCCTCACTTCTTATGTATCCTAAACTTATTTTATTCTCGTCTTGCTACAGGCTTCATCACGACATCCAAAGCAGCCATTTCTCTCCTCTGATGACTCTTATCTCTCACCTTCATGACCTGGACTCTCTGCACTTAACACAGCATGTTTGATAAAACACAACCGTCTCCTCCGCCCCCCCCCCTCTACAATCGATATTTCGCCAGTTTGCTCTGTGTGATCTGTCGATGATAGAGATGATCATTTTCCCCGCTCCTTCCTGACTTCTTACATACTCAAAATTATTTTATTCTAGTATTGCTACAGGCCTCATCACGACCTAAAAACCACCCATTTCTCTCTTCTGATGACCCTTATCTTTCACCTTCATGACTTGGATTCTCTGCAATTATCCCAGCATGTTTGATAAAACACAACCATCTCCTCAGCCCCCCCTCTCTACAATCGATATTTCGCCAGTTCGCTCTGTGTGATCTGTCGATGATAGAGGTGATCATTTTTCCTCCTCCATCCTCACTTCTTACAGACCCAAAATTATTTTATTCTCGTCTTGCTACAGGCCTCATCACGACATCAAAAGCACCCATTTCTCTCCTCTGATGACTCTTATCTCTCACCTTCATGACTTGGACTCTCTGCACTTATCCCGGCATGTTTGATAAAACACAACGATCTCCTCAGCCTCCCCTCTACAATCGATATTTCGCCAGTTCGCTCTGTTTGATCTGTCGATGATAGAGGTGATCATTTTCCCCGCTCTTTCCTCATCACAACATTCAAACCACCCATTTCTCTCCCCTGATGATCCTTATCTCTCACCTTCATGACTTGGATTCTCTGCACTTATCCCAGCATGTATGATAAAACACAACCATCTCCTCAGCCCTCCCCACCTGTACAATCGATATTTCGCCAGTTCGCTCTGTCGCTCCTTCCTCATTCTTACATATTATAAAATTATTTTATTCTCCTCTGGCTACAGGCCTCTTCACCATTTACAATCCACCCGCTTCTCTCCCATGATTACTTTTATCTCTCGCTTTCATGATTTGGACTCCCTGCTGTTATTCTGTCTTGTTTGATAAATCTCAACCTTCTCCTCAGCTTCCACCCCCTCTAGAGTCGGTAGGTCGGCAGTTTGCTCTGTTTGATCTGTTGATGCTAGACGTGATCATTTTCCCCGCTCCTGCCTCACTTCTTATGTATCCTAAACTTATTTTATTCTCGTCTTGCTACAGGCTTCATCACGACCTCCAAACCACCCATTTCTCTCCTCTGATGACTCTTATCTCTCACCTTCATGACTTGGACTCTCTGCACTTATCACGGCATGTTTGATAAAACACAACCATCTCCTCAGCCCTTCCCACCTATACAATCGATATTTCGCCAGTTTGCTCTGTCGATGACAGATGTGATCATTTTCTCCGCTCCTTCCTCATTCTTACATATGCAAAATTATTTTATTCTCATCTTGCTACAGGCCTCATCACCACTTACAACCCACCCACTTCTCTCCCCTGATCACTTTTATCTCTCACTTTCATGATTTGGAGTGCCTACTGTTATTCTGTCTTGTTTGATAAATCTCAACTTTCTCCTCAGCCTCCACCCCCTCTAGAGTTGGTAGGTCGGGAGTTTGCTCTGTTTGATCTGTCATGCTAGAGGTATTTTCCCCGCTCCTTCCTCACTTCTTACGTATCCCAAACTTATTTTATTCTCGTCTTGCTACAGGCCTCATCACGACCTCCAAACCACACATTTCTCTCCCCTGATGACCCTTATCTCTCACCTTCATGATTTGGACTCTCTGCACTTATCCCGGCATGTTTGATAGAACACAACCATCTCCTCATGTACACATGTACATTGTACATGTACATGTGCATGTAACACCCAATTTCACCACATTTGTAACAGGACGCGGTAAACTAAGATCCTATTTTCACTGCTTCAAAATTATGTAATCACCAATGTGTTCCTGCAACCTAAATGAACAGACAATAGTACATGTAATATATGACTGCCCTAAACTGAAAGGGAAATGGCCAGTTAATAAAATAGACATAATAAAATTGTACTGTAAAGAATTCATGCAATTTGTTAATGTAGTACATTTTGAATCATTGTAAAAATTGTAACAAATATGTATGTTGTAATTAGAAGGTAGACTATATAAGTAATATAAATATAACTACAACTAGAACAATATTAAGAATAGAACTGATATAGAGTAAGAAGTAATGTAGAATAGGATAAGTTAGCATATTTACTATAATATATCAAATCTCTTATGGATATAGAGGAAGCTATATTAGATAAAATAATTGTACGCATAAATTTTTGTACTAATCAACCAGTCATGTAGTATTACTTTAATTGTAAAGGAACATGAAGTAAATGAATGCTTTAAAAAAAAAAAAAAAAAAAAAAAATTATTATATATCAAATCTGTTATGGATATAGAGGAAGCTATGATATAAAATAATTGTATGCATAAATTTTTGTAGTAATCAACCAGTCATGTAGTATTACTTTAATTGTAAAGGAATGTGAAGTAAATGAATGCTTAAAAAAAAAATTATTATATATCAAATCTCTTATGGATATATAGAAAACTATGTTATATAAAATAATTGTACACATAAATTTTTGTACTAATCAACCAGTCATGTAGTATTACTTTAATTGTAATGGAACATGATGGAGGGGGAAAAAAAAAAAAAAACACCATCTCCTCATCCCACTCCCCTCCCCCCCTCTACAATCGATATTTCGCCAGTTTGCTGTGTTTGATCTGTCGATGATAGAGGTGATCATTTTCCCTGCTCCTTCCTCACTTCATATGTACCCAAAATTATTTTATTCTCGTCTTGCTACAGGCCTCATCACGACCTCCAAACCACCCATTTCTCTCCTCTGATGACCCTTATCTCTCACCTTCATGACTTGGACTCTCTGCACTTATCCCGGCATGTTTGATAAAACACAACCATCTCCTCATGTACACGTGTACATTGTACATGTACATGTAACACCCAAATTTCACCACATTTGTAACAGGGCACGGTAAACTAAGATCCTATTTTGACCTCTTCAAAATTATGGAATCACCAATGTGTTCCTGCAACCTAAATGAACAGACAATAGTACATGTAATATATGACTGCCCTAAACTGAATTCGCAACGAGCAATATTCAGGAACAAAATGTCAGGAAAGAAAGGGAAATGAGCAGTTAATAAAATAGACATAATAAAATTGTACTGTAAAGAATTCATGCAATTTGTAAATTCAGTAGATTTTGAATCATTGTAAAAAATTGTAACAAATATGTATGTAGTAACTAGAAGGTAGTAATATAAATATAACTTCAACTAGAACAATATGAAGAATAGAACTGGTATAAGGTACCAGAAGTAATGTAGAATAGGATAAATTAGCATATTTATTATAATATATGAAATCTCTTATGGATATAGAGGAAGCTATGTTATATAAAATAATTGTATGCAAAAATGTTTGTACTAATCAACCAGTCATGTAGTATTACTTTAATTGTAATGGAACATGATGTAAATAAATGCTTTAAAGGGGGAGGGGGGGGAATTATAATATATAAAATCTCTTATGAATATAGAGGAAGCTATGTTATATAAAATAATTGTATGCATAAATTTTTGTACTAATGAACCAGTCATGTAGTATTACTTTAATTGTAATGGAACATGATGTAAATAAATGCTTTAGAGGGGAAAAAAATTATAATATATCAAATCTCTTATGGATATAGAGGAAGCTATGTTATATAAAATAATTGTATGCATAAATTTTTGTACTAATCAACCAGTCATGTAGTATTACTTTAATTGTAATGGAACATGATGTAAATGAATGCTTAAAAAAAAAAAGAAAAAGAAAAGAGAGAAAAAAAAAGAAAGAAAGAAAGAAAGAAAAAAAACCACCATCTCCTCTGCCCCCCTCTCCTCTACAATCGATATTTGGCGAGTTTGCTCTGTTTGATCCGCCAGTGATAGAGGTCATCATTTTCCGTGCTCTTGAAGTCGGTAAGTCACATAGTACGCTATGTTGATCCTCCGTTGCCAGGATCTTGTTATCGAAGTCAGTAAGTCGCACAGTGTACTGTGTTGATCCTTCGGAGTGGAGAACTAACCTTCTACCTGATTTCATCTCTCTCGTTATCCTTCCCCTTTCCACAACACACATGAACGCAAGCCGGTTTTTTCGAGGAACTCCCGTCAGCCCTACCTCCGTCTCACACAAATCGTACTGTTATCATTCATCATAAGTGTTCCCACATTGAAGTGTCAGGATGAATTTCTAAATTATCAATTTCATCAGTGGTGATGACACCTCCCGTTTCCCCTACCTCAGAACTATAATGGAGACAGAATTATACTTTGCTATCTCTGAAATAAAGTAATGTTACTTTAAAAACAATCAACGTCACATAACATCAATAACTCACCTGCCCACCTGCTACAGCCACCTTGTTCCGCCTCTCCTATTTGCACTCTCTTCACCTCGACTATGCGTCTCAGGAGAGGAACGACCAAGGAGACTGGTGTTTGACAATTCCATTGAGTTTTCCACGTTTCAGAAGCAGGAAAAGTTTCAAAAGCTGTTGAAGCAAGGAAACACTGGTAAAAAAATTGCCGGTTGTGATGCCAGTGAGTTTGTAAGGTCTAACACGACTTGGAAACCGTGATTGTTTTCTGCTGTAGACTTTTCTTTTTCTGTATGAAGCTGCATATTTACAGCATATGATGTTGCAATGTTATGTAGGATCGAAATGCTTGTCTACACTATTACTTGGACAGGTGTAATAGGATGTTTGATGTTGAATAATGATTATGAAATTGATGGCAGGACTTTGAGAATATTTTGGAGGTTTCTTAGTGAGATTTAGTACATTGTCATGGTGTTTGTGGTGTTGTAGTGTTGAATAATAGTTGACTGTACTACAGTGACACTTGGGCAACTGCAATAGGGTCATACTGCTGCTGAAAAGTTGTTAGATTCGTTTTAGGAGTTGTAAAAATGTCAGAGTGGTTTTGTTTCGTGGGTTTCGATAGTAAGTGAGTTTACGTAATATTCAGAGAGCTGCATTACCGACTGAGCTTAGAAATTTGGAGTGAAGTTTGTAGATACGTGATACGATATTATAGGGTTTATTTTGGTGGAGAAATTTTTGTGGATGCAATGTTGGACCTCAGGTGTGAGGATGTAATTTACGAAGTTGATAGTTGGTTGGAGTAAGCAGGTTGTAATTATTTCATCTGGTGCAGGTATCTGGTGTGTATTGTTTGATTTTTATTGTCACTGTACATTTGTACATGTGTTTGTTTGCCTTGCAATGCTAGTATTAGCACAGTCTAATAGATACAGTCACGCAACTCATACGTATAAAATATGCCAACATTTGACAGCTGGCGCGACAGTAGCCCTCTAGCGGCAGGCAAGTTAAAAGTGTGCACACGACTTATGATAACACATCAGAAAACAGGTTTTGCGTAGTTTATTTTATATTTTTATGCTATACAATAAATGTATATGGTTCTTATTAATTCTACTTTAGAATCCTGGAAGAATTTCACACGCAGCTAATCTACAAGTTTCAGAAGCTGGGAATAAAAGTAATTCTTTCTGCTCCTTACAACTGAATCATGGCTCTGGTCACGTATCATGGTTTGAAATAATATAATTGTTCGTGCGTGGTCGGTTAATTCATTCATTCCTAAATATATTTATGAATCATTGGAACTTTGTATTTCCTGTGAGAAGAGTAAAAATTAGTAGCTTCAGAATTGTAGGGCATATCTCGTAGGGTACATCGCGTGGTGAACTCCTCTCCCTCTTTCCTGAGAAATTAACGATTTTGCATACCGCAAATTGGGGTAAACTCGGCCGCTGAGGTAAACTTGAAAATAAAGAAAAGGGGAGGATTTAAACAATAATATGAAGTTCATTATTTTTCCATTTCTTAAGAACCTGTATTTCCTTTATTATTTTGAGTGACAAATAGCGCTGATGTTATGGTTTAAATTTTTATGGCAAGTTTACCGCATTTTACATTACATTTCCAGTTTTCACACATAATGCCTAAGTTTAACTTATCCTACCTATATAATACGTAATTTACATGCACTTACTGTTAATATGACGTAGGTGAGAACAAATAAATGAACACACAATTTTGTTAAAAAAATTGTAACTTCAATTAACTCAGAAAATGTAGGCCTAATTTTATTTTCAGAGCAGAAGTGATGTAAGTCAAAAATGGGTAATTAGATGTTAAAGTAAACATTCTGTAAAATACAGCGCAAAGTGGCAGTTAATATTGAATGTATTTAAACTATTAATAGTCGGTGAATAGAACGAAGGATATATTAATTGCTACTTTGCGCTGTATTTTACAGAATTCTTACTTTAAACCTCATTACCTGCTTTTGACTTACACCACTTCTGCACTGAACGGCTCAAATAATCACTGGGAATGTAAAATCAACACCAATAACAGTCATGCAAATTATTACAAAAAAGATTGCTTTTTATATTAAATTTAAAAAGGCTCTTTTATTTCTTGAGAACTTAATACGTCTGCCACATGAATCTACACCAACACATCAGAAATTTATCGACACAGTCTGGATTTATTCAAGAAGTGAATATTTTGCAAAAGGATTACTATACTCCATGAATTCTTGCAAAATTAACACCATGATACCTACTTGAATGCTATATAACATTCAACTTTTTAAAAATATAAAGAAAAAAAACACGAATACAAAAATTATGGAATTACTTGCATTAAAAACTGTAGATATATTATCCAAAATCGGAATGGTTACACATTTACACATATGATCTCTGCAAAAAAAATAATATACTGTAACAGGTATTTACTTTGTTTTTATTTAAACTGTTCTTCCTGACATACAAATAGGTAACCGATAACTAATAAATGTTTTACAGAACACAATACGTAGGCTATCTACAACGTGGATTATTGGTTATGACTGAGTTATGATTTTCTCTTGGTCTTTAGGGAATCTGAAGAACGACAAATTCGGAGATTTAAACTTGTTGTTACTGCAATTTTCGTCATTGCACACATTGCCTTTATTCCGACGCATGATTAAAACGTTATTATAAGATTTCGCATCCCTTTAAAGCACGTGCTGGCTGTATCAACCCTATGACCAGTGCCTTGCCTGCCGCTTGGGCGCTAGTGTCGTGAATGTTGGCAAAAAAAGTGTTGAAGTTGCGCGACTGTATGTATAAGACTGTGGTATTAGCCCCTTGTACATGTGATGTGCAATTCTTAGAACGGTTTTCTTTTCTTGTGGAATTATTATTCGTATGATTGTTTTCCAATGGATGAAATTACCTAATGTTTATTTCTGTAATTTGGGTAATTTATTGGTTTAAGTGATATATTTTGTGTATTGTTATTCTGTGGTAGTTGCACTTTATATCAGTCTTGATTACTTGATAGATGGGTTTTAGTTTCGTTATTGTTGTTATTTGTTGTGTTGTATTGATTTGAATTGTTTGGTGGCATAGGTATAAATTTGGAATTGTCTTGTTGATGTTACTGTGTTATGGAGTTTACTGGTGTTTGTACGCTTATTTTTGTAATTTTGACTGAGTATTGCTTGTAGAAGTTGATTTCAGGTACACTGTTGTTATTTAGGATATAATTGCTGATTATTGAATTAGTTTTCTGTTTGTGTGTTTGGTATTGAGTGTGAATTGGCAAATTTTTCAATTGAATACGAAGCGTGTTTGTCAATTTGAGTCTTGCATTGACCATAATGTGTTTTAGTTGTTTGATATTACTGGTTTTTGATGATATTTGTGCGTTTATTGGTATTGTTGTCCTGTGTAGAATTTGTTTTGTTCATAAGCATTCCTTACAAGGGTATTGATGCATTTTGGATGGAATGGTGGACCTGACATATTGGTTTTTGGTGTTAGGATTGTAATTTATTATGTTGATACTGGTTGGAGTAGGCAGTTTGTAATTATATGATTATGTGTCAGTTGCTAGTTTATAGGAAGATAAACGATATTTCCATGCTTGATTAGGATGAAATAATGTTTGAGGACTTGATACTGATGGTTGGGTTGCTGAAATAGGAAGTGTGGTGTTGCATAATGTGGATTATACAATACTGCGAGTACTTTGTTAAATGGTTTGATATTTTGAATGGGTTTAGTGTGGACTGATCTGTTGGATAAATATTTTGGAAATTGATAGCAAGGTTTATGACATTGCGATGTTTTTTTAGTGTTGTAGTGTTGATTAATGGTTGGACAAGTGAAATAGGGATTGTACTGTTGGGTAATTGTTGTGGAAATGCTTTTTGTAGTTTTATTACCGAGTGAGGTCTTGGGTTAATGTCTAGAAGTTGGGAAAGAAATAGAATTTGAGCACCTTGTTGTTTTGAATAATAGCTGAAGAATTTACTGAGGTTCTTGGACATGTGCAATATGAACTGTAGTGTTGCATAATGATTGATAAAATCATGGTAGGAGTGACAGAACTGTGGGGCAGTACTATATAGATATTAGGTGTGATAGGGTGTTTAGTGTTGAATAATGATAATGATATTGGTGGTAAGATTTAGTAGATTGTCGTGCTTTTTGTGGTGTGGAATGATAGTTAACTATGCTATAGTGGAACTTGGAGAGTACAATAGCATCGTACCGGTGCTGAAAAGTTGTTAGATTCGTTGTAGGAGTTACAGAAATTTCGTGGGTTTCGATAGTAAGTGACGTAATATTCAGAGAGCTGCATTACCGACTGAGCTTAAAAATGTTGCAGTGAAGTGTGTACATATGTGGCAAAGTGATTGATATGGTATTATAGGGTTTATTTTTGTGGAGAAATGTTTTGGGATGGAATGGTGGACCTGAGATATTGGTTTTTGGTGTCAGGATTGTGATTTATTATTTTGATAGTTGGTTGGAGTACGGAGTTTGTAATAATTTGATATTGTTTAGGTATGTTGTGTATTTTGTTTGATTTGTACATGTGTTTGCTTGGTGTGTAATGCTAGTATTTACCTCTTGTAAAAAGCGATGTGCAATTCATTTGTGTAATGGAAATAATTTATTGATTTAAGAGATATATTTTGTGTGTTACTTGTTATTGTTTGGTAGTTGCAGTTTATCATTGAATTTTGGTTTATTATTGAAGTAATCAGTCTTGATTATTTCATGGATGGCTTTTAGTTTCATTATTGCTGTTTATGGTGTTGTATTTATTTGAATTGTTTGGTGGTATATTGACGTAATATTTATCATTTACCGGTAGTTGTTATGAATGGTATAAATTTGGAATTGTCTGTGTTTGTAATTTGCAGTACATATTGGTAGCACAGAGGTTCGTGTGAGGTACACTATTGTCATTTAGGCTGTAATTGCTGATTATTGAATTACCTGTCTGTCTGTCTGTAGATTTTATCTTGAGTGTGAATTGCATATTTTTGGCTTGAATAGCAAGTGTATTTGTCTATTTCGGTCCTGCATTGACAGTAATCTGTTTCAGACCATTTGTATTGTAATATTTTAGCGTTTATTGGTATTGTTGTTGTCGTCTGTGATATTTGTTTCTTTATAAGCATTTCTTACAAGGCAATTGATGATTAAATACATTTTGGGTGCAATGGTGGTCGTGAAATATTCGTTTTTGGTGTGAAGATTGTAATTTGTTAGATTGATAGTTGGCTTGTAGATGCTATGTGCAATTTTGATAATTAATTAGTGTGTAATTGTTTTTGAATCGCTGAAAGTATCCTTAATTTGTGTAATTAGAATGATTAATTGCTTTAAGTGAGACATTTTGTGTATTACTTGTTATTCGTTTGCTAGTTGCACTTAATGTTTGAAGTTATCAGTATTTATTAATTGATGGATAGCTTTTAGTTCCATTATTGTTGTTAGGAGTACAGGTTGCACAATTGCGTTGCTTTATTTTCTTGTATTGATTTGAATTGTTTGGTGGCATAGGATCGTTTCTTGATGTAATATTTATCATTTAGTTGTTGAAAATGGTAAAAATTGTTTAATTGTCTTGTCGATGTTTCTCTGTTATGCAGTTTATTGTTTTCACTTAGTGTCATTTGTAGAAGTTCATTTGAGATAGTACATTAGGCCTATTGTTATGTAGGCTATTGGTGATTATTGAGTCTGTAGGTTTCCTCTTTGGTGTGAATACCAAGTGGTTTTGTCTATTTGAGTCTTGTCTTGGCAGAAATGTGTTTTATTCATTTGGTGTTGCTGGTTTTGACGATTTTTCTGCATTTATTGGTATTGCTGTTGTTCTGCGATATTTTTTGTTGATAAGCATTTCTTAGACGATAATTGATGGTTGAAATAGATTGATGATGCATATTGATTGTTGTATCGTGGAACAGGAATAGGACGGATGGCATCGCATGGGGTATGCAATGTGAGAGTTGTAGGATGTGTATGGGTGGCATAGAAAAGCAGTAACGACATTTTGCAGTTTGCCAAACACATTGAGCAGGTTTCTTATAGGATTTTTTTTTTATAGGAATGGACATTGGACATTGGACATTGGACATTTAGACTTTGTTGATGTGTAGTGACTTTGCATTTGAATGATGTATCTACTGACATAGCTGTTGCATGTGTTTGTAGTTTAGTGCAATGTTAAGTATGACAGAAGATTTTGATGTGTGGAATGTTGTGTTGTACAAGATATTGTAGTTGTTCCATCATGTTTATTGCTCTGTCCTATGTTACCTACCTTGTCCAGAGTCTGGTATAGGTGGCAGCGGAGAACTTAGGTGGATTCTACATGGACTAAGTGGAAGTCTGTGTGGAACTCATCAAAGTAGTGTGCTGTTTATAAAAAAAAAATAATAATAAAAAATTTGTGAGTCATATGACTTATCAATTGCTGGAAATGAACATTTGCTAATAGATATTAGTAAAGAAAATATATGAACGTTTTTGTGTATAATGCAGCATCAGATATGGAACTGTTATAACAGTATATAAAATGTAAGTCCAGTATAGTTGAGTGTGATAAATATAGGAGTGTAATATTGTTGTAAGAGTGATTTGTATAATGAATATATAAAATAAGTGAAATAAAAAAAGTTTGTACTTATGTGTCTGTGATATAGTTGACGAGAATTTTATGCAAGTATTTCTGATGATGTATGTATGTATGTATGTATGTATGTATGTATGTATGTATGTATGTATGTATGTATGTATGTATGTATGATTATTTATCAGATGATTGTTGATTTGTATTATGTACGTGTGAGATGAGTGCAGTGTTGATTCATATTGATACGTTTTAAAGTATGTTGGTTGTTTTGGATTTGTAATCAGTGTGTATATGTATGTATGTATGGTGGATCTTCGGTCCATTTTCGTGGCATGGCCTCCTCAATTGTTCCTCTCAATTCATTCTTCTCTATCCCTTACTGCTACCTTCCAATTCCGCTATCGCAGGAAACTGGTAGTATCTTCTTGAACCATATCCTTCCATCTATTGGATGGTGTTCCAACAGGTCTTTTTCCTGCATATTGGTCCTCTAAAGTTCCCCTTGGTATTGTTGCCTTCTCCATCCTGACTATATGTCTTGCCTGTTGCAGTCTCCTGATGTGTATGAAAGTTGACAAAGCTGTATCGTTGTATAATGTGTATAATTTATGATTATATCAGATTGTCCATTTTCCTTTGCTTACCACGAGTATGTACATGCGGGGAACTTATGTGAAGGTATGAAAAGTGTGAAATCATTATATAATGTATGTGTGTGTGTGTGTGTGTGTGTGTGTGTGTGTGTGTGTGTGTGTGTGTGTGTGTGTGTGTTGAAGCGTGTGATGATGTGTTCTTGTTCTGGCTCTTGTGTGTAGCCATTACATATAACTTGTGATTTTAATTATTGTAATTTATTATGAACTATATTGGACTTACAAAATTTTAATATCTGATGATGCTGTATAGGCGAAAACGTTGATATATGTTCATTAGTAAGATGTATTAGGAAATATTAATGTGCAAGAAGTGTTAAATGATATATCAGTGGGACTTTGACTCTATTCCTTGTGTTTTGCCAATATAGGCTGCAGTGGAGAGCTGTGGTGGAGCCTGCATGGACTATCCGGAAGTGCATGTGGGATCCGTCACAGTTCTATACTGGGAGACTTGAAAATGTTGAAAGTTGTGGAGGTATAGGCAGCATGGTTGGTTGTACTTGGACTATGGGACAGTCGGTGTGCAGTGCACTAGAGTTTTCTGGTGTTGTGGGACTTGGAAAATTTGTTATGCCTTCCTGTGGTGTAGGCGGCAGTGGAGACCTGTGGTGGGTTGTATATGGACTATATGCAATCCAGTACAGTTCTCTGCTGTTGTGTACAGCTTCCCATGTTTTTTTTTTCCCCTGACGTAGGCAACAGTGGAGAGCTCTGGTGGATTGTATACGAACTATCCAGAAGTTCGTATACAATCCATCAGAGTTCTCTGCTGTTGTGTACATGTTTCCTTGTGTTCTGATGGCATAGGCGACAGGGGAGAACCCTAGTGGAGGTAGCATGGACTATCCGGAACCCATGCAACCTCGACCGGGGTTTTCCCCTGTCTTGTATCTTGGTGGATGTATATAGAGAGTGTTTGAGGAGGAATATTAAATATTTTAGGGGTGATAGTATTAACTGTTGTGAGTAAATAGTTGGTATAAACACGTGTCCTATTTTGGCTGGGTACAGAGATAGAGGTTTATTTATTGATTGTAATTTTTATTTTGAAAGTGAAGTTAGGAAGTTCGTGCTTTAGTTGACATAATAAAATTTTTGAACTGTGTATCATTTAGGCATAGGGCACGTATTTAGAAATGGTGATAGTGCTGATATGGTATATTTTGTGTAGGGGGTTTTGTAATGGAAACACTGTTTTCTGTTATGCAGTTTATTGCTGTTTGTATGTGTATTGTCACTGTAGTATTGTTTGTAAAGGTTGATTTGAGATTACTTTGCTAGTTGCAATATGTCATTGAATTTTGGTCTTTTATTGAAGTTATCAGTATTGATTTGTTGATAGATGGCTTTTAGTTCCATTATTGTTGTTAGGAGTACAGGTTGCAGAATTGCGTTGCTTTATTGTCTTGTATTGATTTGATTGTTTGGTGGCATAGGATCGTTTGTTGACGTAATATTAATGATTTAGTTGTTGAAAATGGTAAAAATTGTTTAATTGTCTTGTCGATGTTCGTCTGTTATGCAGTTTATTGTGTTCACTTAGTGTTATTTGTAGAGGTTCATTTGAGATAGTACATTATTGTTATGTAGGCTATAATTGGTGATTATCGAGTCTGTAGGTTTGCTCTTTGGTGTGAATACCAAGTGGTTTTGTCTATTTGAGTCTTGTCTTGACAGAAATGTGTTTTATTCATTTGGTGTTGCTGGTTTTGACGATGTTTCTGCATTTATTGGTATTGCTGTTGTTCTGCGGTATTTGTTTGTTGATAAGCATTTCTGAAAGGACAATTGATGGTTGAAATAGATTGATGATGCATATTGATTGTTGTATCGTGGAACAGGAATAGGACGGATGGCATTGTGTGGGGTGTGCAAAGTGAGATTTGTAGGATGTGTATGGGTGCCATAGAAAAGCAGTACCGGTAACGATATTTTGCAGTTAGCGAAACATATTGAGCAGATTCCTTAGAGGATTTTTTTTATATGAATGGACATTGGACATTGGACATTTAGACTTTGTTGACGTGTAGTGACTTTGCATTTGGATGATGTATCTACTAACATAGTTTGATTGTTGTTGTTGTTGTTGCATGTGGTTGTAGCTTAGTGCAATATTTAGTATGAGAGAAAATTTTGATGTGTGGAATGTTGTGTTGTAAAAAGATTGTAGTTGTTCCATCATGTTTATTGCTCTGTTTTATGTTACCTACCTTGTCCAGAGTCTAAGTCCTGCTGGTATAGGTGGCAGAAGAGAGCTTAGGTGGATTCTACGTGGACTAAGTGGAAGTCTGTGTGGAACTCATCAAAGTAGTGCATTGTTTATAAAAAAAATAAATAAAAAATTTGTCAGTCATATGACTTATCAATTGTTGGAAATGAGTATCTGCTAATAGATATTAGTAAAGAAAATATATGAAAGTTTTTGTGTATAAGGCAGCATCAGATATTGAACCGTTATAACAATATCCAAAATCTAAGTCCAATATAGTTGAGTGTGATAAAGATAAGAAAGATGACAATAATTGACAGAGTGTAATATTGTTGTAAGAGTGATTTGTATAATGAATTTATAAAATAGATGAAATAAAAGAAGTTTGTACTTATGTGTATATGATATAGTTGACGAGAATTTTATGGAAGTATTGCTGATGTTGTAATGAATTGTTACAGTGTTGTAATAATGTATGTAATAGAATTTGTTTTGTTGGAATGTTGTATGTATGTATGTATGTATGTATGTATGTATGTATGTATGTATGGTGGATCTTCGGTCCATTTTCGTGGCATGGCCTCCTCAATTCTTTCTCTGAATTCATTCTTCTCTATCTCTTACTGCTACCTTCCAGTTCTGCTATCGCAGGAAACTGGTTAGTATCTTCTTGAACCATATCCTTCCATCTATTGGATGGTGTTCCAACAGGTCTTTTTCCTGCATATTGGTCCTCTAAAGTTCTCCTTGGTATTGTTGCCTTCTCCATCCTGACTATATGTCTTGCCCGTTGCAGTCTCCTGATCTGTATGAAAGTTGACAAAGCTATATCGTTGTATAATGTGTATAATTGATGATTATATCGAATTGTCCATTTTCATTTGCTTATCACGAGTATGTAGATGCGGTGAACTTATGTGAAGGTATGAAAAGTTTGAAAGCATTATATAATGTGTGTGAGTGTGTGTGTGTTGAAGTGTGTGATGATGTGTTCTTGTTCTGGCTCTTGTGTGTAGCCATTACATATAACTTGTGATTTGAATTATTGTAATTTAATATGAACTATATTGGACTTATAAAATTTTAATATCTGATGATGCTGTATAGGCGAAAATGTTGATATATTTCCATTAGTAAGATGTATTAGGAAATATTAATGTGCAAGAAATGGTAAATGATATATCAGTGGGACTGACTTTGATTCTATTCCTTGTGTTTTGTCGATGTAGGCTGCAGTGGAGAGCTGTGGTGGAGTCTGCATGGACTGTCCGGAAGTGCATGTGGGATCCGTCACAGTTCTCTACTTGAAAATGTTGAAAGTTGTGGAGGTATAGGCGGCATGGTCGGTTGTACTTGGACTATGGGACAGTCGGTGTGCAATGCACTAGAGTTTTCTGCTGTTGTTTTTACCTGTGGGACATTGAAAATTTGTTATGTCTTGCTGTGGTGTAGGCGGCAGTGGAGACCTGTGGTGGGTTGTATATGGACTATCCGGGTGTTTATATGCCATCCAGTAGAGTTGTCTATTGTTGTGTACAGCTTCCCATGTTTTTTTCCTGATGTAGGCAACAGTGGAGAGCTCTGGTGGATTGTATACGAACTATCTGGAAGTTCACATACAATCCATCAGGGTTCTCTGCTGTTGTCTAAATCTTTCCTTATGTTCTGCTGGCAAAGGTGACAGGGGAGAACCCTGGTGGAGGTTGCATGGACTATCCGGAATCTATGCAACCTCCATCAGGGTTTTCACCTGTCATGTATGTCGGTGGATGTATATAGACAGTGTTTGAGGAGAAGTAATAAATATTTTAGGGGTGATAGTATGGAAAGTTGATATAAACGCATGTCCAATTTTGACTGGGTACAGGGATAGAGCTTTATTTATCGATTGTAATTTTTGTTTTGAAGGTGAAGTTATGAAGCGATGCTTTAGTTGACATAATTGAAATTTTCAACTGTGATTGTGTTTTGTTGGGCAAGTGTACTGTATTGTATAGGCATGGTGCACGTATTTAGAAATGGTGATAATGCTGATATGGTATATATTGTGTAGGGTTTTTTGTAATGAAAACGGTGCTCTCTGTTATGCAGTGTACAGTGAAACCTCTCATTTACGGACATCGAAGGGACGTAACAATCTGTTCGCATCTGGGAGGTGTCCTTTATTGGGAGGGAGGCTCCCCAATCTAACAGTAAATTTATAATATATGTAATATGTATCTCTTTAAATGAAATGTAGGCCTATTACTGTAGTTTAATTCTAACTACAATCTACTGTACTACAGTAAATACTTTGCAACTTTGAACTATAGTAGGTAAGACTGGAAAAGGAAAATACAGTACTGTGCCATGCAATTTTATTCTTTGTCGACAGTTATGCAGTACTGTAATTTACAGTTTTCAAATTAACCTTTACGTTCAGGTGCCATGTCTCTCGAAACAATATACAGTAACTGATTGAAATGAAGAGAATAATCCTATTAACCCTATCATGTGTTGAATACAGTTTCAAGATTGCGGAAACCTTGGACCCATGAGACAGGTTAAATTTTATGACTTTGTTTATCCACCTGCTTCCAGCTAACAAGGGGTAGCCAGCTGGGCTAGTGGTAGCCTACGATACTCTTAGTGCCTTCTTTCATGTTAAGGAATTTTTGTACAGTTCTAAGAACTAAATTTTCCATTTTATTACACATTAGGTCTTGAAACCCAAGTTCTGTCTGCAGTCAGGAAGTATAGCAAGCTTTAGGAGTGTGAAACAGCTGTCCGTGTCCGTGTCTGAGAGTGTCTGTAAACGAGAATTAAATTTATCATTATTTATATATTATTTCAGTTGGGACATCAAAATCTGTCCGTATATGAGGAGTGTCCGTATCTTGGGGATGTCCGTAAGCAGAGGTTTCACTGTATTGCTGTTTGTACGTGTATTTTCAGTGTAGTATTGTTTGTAAAGGTTGATTTGAGATAGGTGATGATTCGTGATAATTGAATTTGTAGGTTTGCTCTTTGGTGTGAATAAGATATTTTTGACTTGAATATCAAGTGTATTTGTCTTTTTGAGTCTTGTATTGACAATAATCTGTTTTATTCCTCGGGTATTGATGGTTTTGACCATATTTCTAAATTTATTGGTATTGTTGTTGTCTTATGTGGTATTTGTTTGTTCATAAGCATTTGTTAGAAAGCGATTGTTTTTGGTGCCAGGATTGTAATTTGTTACATTGATAGTTGGCTTGTACATGAAAGTAATGTTGTTTTATCTAATTTGAAGAATTTATTGCTTAAAGTGATAGTCTACATTTTGTGTATTACTTGTCATTGTTTTGCTAGTTGCACTTTATCTTTGAATTTTGGTGTTTTATTGAAGTTATCAGTATTCATTACTTGATGGATGGATTTTAGTTGCATTATTGCTGTTAGGAGTACAGGTTGCACAATAGTGTTTGTTGTCTTCTACTGATACAAATTGTTTGGTGATATAGGATCGTTTATTGACATAATATTTATCATTTACTTGTTGTAAATGGTATAAATTTGGAATTGTCTTGTCAATGTTCTTCTGTTATGCAGTTTATTGCTGTTTGTACGTCTATTTTGACTTAGCAATGTATCTGAAATGAACCTTTACAAACAATACTATTATTTAGGTCGTGATTCGTGATTATTAAATCTGTAGGTTTGGTCTTTGGTGTGAATTGGATATTTTTCATTTGAATACGAAGTATGTTTGTCTATTTGAGTCTTCTATTGAGGATAGTGTGTTTTATTCCTATGGTTTTTGACCACATTTCTGCAATTATTGGTATTGTTGTTGTCGTCGTCTGTGGTATTTATTTCTTCATAAGCATTTCTTAGAAGGTGATTGATGATTTTAATACCTTTTGAATGCAATGGTGAACCTGAAATATTGGTTTTTGGTGTCAGGATTGTAATTTCTTACATTGATAGCTGGCTTGTGCATATGAATTGATAATGGTTTTGAAGAATAATTATTCCTGTAATGGTTTTGAATTGATGAAAGTTAGTCTTCAATTCTCTAATTTGAAAAATTAATTGCTTTAAGTGATACATTTTGTGTATTACTTGTCATTCTTTGTTAGTTGCACTTTATCTTTGAATTTAGTTATTTTATTGTTGTTATCAGTATTCATTACTTGACGAATGGATTTTAGTTGCATTATTGCTATTAGGAGTACAGGTTGAACAATTGGCTTTGTGGTCTTATATTGATTTAAATTGTTTGATGGCTAGGATGGTTCATTGATGTAATATTTATCATTTAGTTGTTGTAAATGGTATAAATGTGTAATTGTCTTCTTGACGGTTGTCTGTTATGCAGATTATACGTCTATTTTGACTTAGTATTGTTTGTAGAGGCTGATTTAGGTTATAATTGGTGATTATTGAGTCTATAGGTTTGCTCTTTGGTGTGAATTTGATATTTTTTACTCTTCTATTTAATTCGTTTGGTATTGCTGGTTTTGACCATATTTCTGCGTTTATTGGTATTGTTGTATTGTGAAATAGAACGCCATTTCAAGTGATCTGTGATATGGCAGTTGTAGGATGGATACGGGTGGCATAGAAAAGCAGTAACGATGCTAGGTTATTGCTTTCTATTGTTGCAGTTTTCCAATCCCATTCAGCAGCTTTGTTATAGTTTTTTTTTTTTTTTTTTTTTTTTTTTTTTTAGGTTTGAATGGTGTTAGGATTGTGCTTCGTTGAAGTTTAGTGACTTTGCATTTGCATGATGTATGTAATTTTTTAAGAAAATAACAGCATGATTGTAGTTGCATGTGTTTGTAGATTAGTGTTGGCCTGCTCTTTCCCACCTTACCTGCTTTGTCCAGAGTCTAAGTCCTGCCGGTATAGGCGGCAGGGGAGAGCTTTGGTGGACTCTACATGGACTAAGCGGAAGTCCATGTGGAATTGATCAAGGTTCTCCACTGTTTTCTATATCAGTGGGACTTTGATTCTATTCCTTGTGTTCTACCGATGTAGGCTGCAGTGGAGAGCTGTGGTGGATTCTGCATGGACTATCCGGAAGTCCATGTGGGATCCATCAGAGTTCTCTATTGTGGTGTACATCTGTGGAACTTAAGAGGTTAGGTACAGCTTACAGGATAAAAATTTTTGAAATTTTGAACATGTGTTTCCTTGATTACTGTATCTTGTACAATAATGAAAACTAGTATGTGTAAACACTGTCGTTCTGCTATGTGAAAGAAATATTTAGACAATTTGAAAAAAAAAAAAAAAAAACTTATTTATCAGAAATGAAATAAACAACATTCAAAAATTAAAGAATGAAGAAATAAATGAATGGATGGATGGATGGATGGATGGATGAATGAATGGATGAATGAATGAATGAATGAATGAATGAATGAATGAATGAATAAATAAATAAATGAAGATATATTAAAGTAATTGGAAAAAAATATTGAAATAATTGAAGACATGTTAAAATAATTGCAGAAATATTGAAATAATTGAAGAAATATTGAAATAATGTAAGAAATACTTAAATAATTGCAGAAATACTAAAATAATTGTAGAAATACCTAAGTAATTGAGGAAGTATTTAAATAATTGAAGAAATACTTAAATAATTTCAGAAATACTTAAATAATTGAAGAAATGTTAAAGTAATTGCAGAAATGTAAAAATAATTTGAGAGATATTAAAATAATTGCAGAAATACTTAAATAATTTGGAGAAATACTTATGTAATTGAAGAAATGCTTGATAATTGAAGAAATAATTGAAGAAATATTTAAATAATTGCAGAAATATTAAAATAATTGTAGAAATATATAAATAATGAAAGAAATATTTAAATACTGTAAGAAATAATGAAATAATTAAAGAAATATTGAAGTAATTGAAGAAATAGTGAAATAATTAGAGAAATACTTAAATAATTGCAGAAATAATTAAATAATTAAAGAAATGCTGAAATAATTGAAGAAATATTAAAATAATTGCAGAAATATAGAAATAATTTCACAAATATTTAAATAATTTGAGAAACATTAAAATAATTTGAGAAACATTAAAATAATTGCAGAAATATTGTAATAATTTGATAAATATAAAAATAATTGGAGAAATATTGAAATAATTGGAGAAATATTTAAATAGTTGATGAAATGTTACAATAATTGAAGAAATATTGAAATAATTGAAGAAATATTGATATAATTGGATAAATATTTAAAGAATTGCAGAAATAATGAAAGAATTGCAGAAATATTATCACAATTGTAAAACTATTTAAATATTTGGAGAAATATTTAAATAATTGGAGAAATATTTAAATAACTGCAGAAGGTTTGAAATAATGAAAGAAGTTTTGAAATAATTTCCTACATTTTGAAATAATTTCTAGAATTTTAAAATAATTTCTTGAATTTTAAAATAATTTATGGAATTTTGGAATAATTTCTTAAATTGTTAAATAATTTGTCAAGTTTTAAAATAATTTCTAAAGTTTTTAAATAAGTGTTTAATTAATTTCTCAAGCTTTTAAATAACTTGTAAAGTTTTTAAATAATTTCTAAATAGTTTCTAGAGTTTAAAAATAATTTCTGAAGTTTTAAAATAATTTTTTAAGCTTTGAAATAATTTCTCAGGATTTTAAATGATTTCTCAAGCTTGTATATAATATCTAAAGGTTTAAAATAATTTCTCAAGGTTTTAAATAATTTCTGAAGATTTAAAATAATTTGTAAAGGTTTTAAAACATTTCTGAAGCTTTGAAATAATTTCTCAGGGTGTAAATAATTTCTGAAGCTTTGAAAAAATTTCTCAAGGTTTTAAATAATTTCTCAAGCTTTGAAATAATTTCTCAGGGTTTTAAATAATTTCTGAAGCTTTAAAATAATTTCTCAAGGTTTTAAATAATTTCTAAAGCTTTGAAATAATTTCTCAGGGTTTTAAATAATTTCTGAAGCTTTGAAATAATTTCTCAGGGTTTTAAATAATTTCTCAAGCTTTTATATAATTTATGAGGGTTTTAAATAATTTCTGAAGCTTTTAAATAATTTCTCAAGGTTTAAAATAATTTCTCAAGGTTTAAAATAATTTCTGAGGCTTTTAAATAATTGCTGAAGCTTTTAAATAACTTCTCAAGATTTGAAATAATTCCTCAAGATTTTAAATAATTTCTCAAGGTTTTAAATAATTTCTCAATCTTTGAAATAATTTCTCAGGGTTTTAAATAATTTCTCAAGCTTTGAAATAATTGTTCAGGGTTTTAAATAATTTCTGAAGCTTTAAAATAATTTCTCAAGGTTTTAAATAATTTCTAAAGCTTTGAAATAATTTCTCAGGGTTTTAAATAATTTCTGAAGCTTTGAAATAATTTCTCAGGGTTTTAAATAATTTCTCAAGCTTTTATATAATTTATGAGGGTTTTAAATAATTTCTGAAGCTTTTAAATAATTTCTCAAGGTTTAAAATAATTTCTCAAGGTTTAAAATAATTTCTGAGGCTTTTAAATAATTGCTCAAGCTTTTAAATAACTTCTCAAGATTTGAAATAATTCCTCAAGATTTTAAATAATTTCTCAAGGTTTTAAATAATTTCTCAATCTTTGAAATAATTTCTCAGGGTTTTAAATAATTTCTCAAGCTTTGAAATAATTGTTCAGGGTTTTAAATAATTTCTGAAGCTTTAAAATAATTTCTCAAGGTTTTAAATAATTTCTAAAGCTTTGAAATAATTTCTCAGGGTTTTAAATAATTTCTCAAGCTTTGAAATAATTTCTCAGGGTTTTAAATAATTTCTCAAGCTTTTATATAATTTATGAGGGTTTTAAATAATTTCTGAAGCTTTTAAATAATTTCTCAAGGTTTAAAATAATTTCTCAAGGTTTAAAATAATTTCTGAGGCTTTTAAATAATTGCTGAAGCTTTTAAATAACTTCTCAAGATTTGAAATAATTCCTCAAGATTTTAAATAATTTCTCAAGGTTTTAAATAATTTCTCAATCTTTGAAATAATTTCTCAGGGTTTTAAATAATTTCTCAAGCTTTGAAATAATTGTTCAGGGTTTTAAATAATTTCTGAAGCTTCAAAATAATTTCTCAAGGTTTTAAATAATTTCTAAAGCTTTGAAATAATTTCTCAGGGTTTTAAATAATTTCTCAAGCTTTGAAATAATTTCTCAGGGTTTTAAATAATTTCTCAAGCTTTTATATAATTTATGAGGGTTTTAAATAATTTCTGAAGCTTTTAAATAATTTCTCAAGGTTTAAAATAATTTCTCAAGGTTTAAAATAATTTCTGAGGCTTTTAAATAATTGCTGAAGCTTTTAAATAACTTCTCAAGATTTGAAATAATTCCTCAAGATTTTAAATAATTTCTCAAGGTTTTAAATAATTTCTCAATCTTTGAAATAATTTCTCAGGGTTTTAAATAATTTCTCAAGCTTTGAAATAATTGTTCAGGGTTTTAAATAATTTCTGAAGCTTCAAAATAATTTCTCAAGGTTTTAAATAATTTCTAAAGCTTTGAAATAATTTCTCAGGGTTTTAAATAATTTCTCAAGCTTTGAAATAATTTCTCAGGGTTTTAAATAATTTCTCAAGCTTTTATATAATTTATGAGGGTTTTAAATAATTTCTGAAGCTTTTAAATAATTTCTCAAGGTTTAAAATAATTTCTCAAGGTTTAAAATAATTTCTGAGGCTTTTAAATAATTGCTCAAGCTTTTAAATAACTTCTCAAGATTTGAAATAATTCCTCAAGATTTTAAATAATTTCTCAAGGTTTTAAATAATTTCTCAATCTTTGAAATAATTTCTCAGGGTTTTAAATAATTTCTCAAGCTTTGAAATAATTGTTCAGGGTTTTAAATAATTTCTGAAGCTTCAAAATAATTTCTCAAGGTTTTAAATAATTTCTAAAGCTTTGAAATAATTTCTCAGGGTTTTAAATAATTTCTCAAGCTTTGAAATAATTTCTCAGGGTTTTAAATAATTTCTCAAGCTTTTATATAATTTATGAGGGTTTTAAATAATTTCTGAAGCTTTTAAATAATTTCTCAAGGTTTAAAATAATTTCTCAAGGTTTAAAATAATTTCTGAGGCTTTTAAATAATTGCTCAAGCTTTTAAATAACTTCTCAAGATTTGAAATAATTCCTCAAGATTTTAAATAATTTCTCAAGGTTTTAAATAATTTCTCAATCTTTGAAATAATTTCTCAGGGTTTTAAATAATTTCTCAAGCTTTTATATAATTTATGAGGGTTTTAAATAATTTCTGAAGCTTTTAAATAATTTCTCAAGGTTTAAATAATTTCTCAAGGTTTAAAATAATTTCTCAAGGTTTGAAATAATTTCTCAAGGTTTTAAATAATTTCAAAAGGTTTTAAATAATTTCTCAAGATTTAAAATAATTTCTGAACCTTTTAAATAATTTTCTCAAAATTTTAAATGCTTAGTCAAGTTTTTATGCAATTTGTCAAGCTTTGAAATAATTTCTCAGGGTTTTAAACAATTTGTCAAGCTTTGAAATAATTTCTCAGGGTTTTAAATAATTTCTCAAGCTTTTAAATAATTTATCAAGTTTTTAAATAATTTCTCAAGGTTTAAAATAATTTCTCAAGATTTAAAATAATTTCTGAGGCTTTTAAATAATTGCTCAAGATTTTAAATAATATGTCAAGATTTTAAATAATTTCTCAAGGTTTTAAATAATTTCTCAGGGTTTTAAATAATTTCTGAAGCTTTGAAATAATTTCTGAGGGTTTTAAATAATTTGTCAAGGTTTGAAATAATTTCTCAGGGTTTTAAATAATTTGTCAAGCTTTGAAATAATTTCTCATGGTTTTTAAATAATCTGTCAAGCTTTTAAATAATTTCTGAGTGTTTTAAATAATTTGTCAAGCTTTTAAATAATTAGTCAAGCTTTTAAATATTTTCTCAGGGTTTTAAATAATTTGTCAAGCTTTTAAATAATTTCTCAGGGTTTTAAATAATTTGTCAAGCTTTTAAATAATTTCTCAGGGTTTTAAATAATTTGTCAACCTTTTTAAATAATTTGTCAAGCTTTGAAATAATTTCTCAAGTTTTAAAATAATTTCTCGAGCTCTTAAATAATTTCTGAAACTTTGAAATAATTTTCTGAAATGTTTAAATAATTTCTCAATTTTTAAAATAATTTATCAGAATTTTAAATAATTTCTCAAGGTTTTAAATAATTTCAGAATCTTTGAAATAATTTATCAGATTTTTAAATGATTTCTCAAGCTTTTAAATAATTTGTCAACCTTTTTAAATAATTTGTCAAGCTTTGAAATAATTTCTCAAGTTTTAAAATAATTTCTCGAGCTCTTAAATAATTTCTGAAACTTTGAAATAATTTTCTGAAATGTTAAAATAATTTCTCAATTTTTTAAATAATTTATCAGAATTTTAAATAATTTCTCAAGGTTTTAAATAATTTCTGAATCTTTGAAATAATTTATCAGATTTTTAAATGATTTCTCAAGCTTTTAAATGATTTCTCAAAGTTTTAAATAATTTCTGAAGTGTTTAAATAATTTGTCAAGGTTTTAAATAATTTCTCAAGCTTTTAAATAATTTCTGAGGGTTTTAAATAATTTCTCAAGCTTTGAAATAATTTATCAGGGTTGAAAATAATTTCTCAAGGTTTTAAATAATTTCTGAAGCTTTTAAATAATTTTCTCAGGGTTTAAAATAATTTCTCAGTGTTTTAAATGATTTGTCAAGCTTTTAAATAATTTATCAGGGTTGAAAATAATTTCTCAAGTCTGTAAATAATTTCTCAAACTTTAAAATAATTTCTCAGGTTTTTAAGTAATTTCTTAAGCTTTTAAATAATTTCTCAGGTTTTTAAATAATTTCTCAAGGTTTTAAATAATTTCTCACGCTTTTAAATAATTTCTCAAGGTTTAAAATATTTTCTAAAGCTTTTAAATAATTTTCTCAACTTATAAAATAAATTCTCAAAGTTTTAAATGATTTCTCAAGTTTGTAAACAATTTCTCAAGTTTTAAAATAATTTCTCAGGGTTTTAAATAATTTCTGAAGCTTTGAAATAATTTTTCAGGGTTTTAAATAATTTGTCAAGTTTTTAAATAACTTCTGAAGGTTTTTAAATAATTAATGAAATTTTTAAATAAATTCTCAAGTTTTAAAAGAAGTTTTGAAATAATTTCTCAGGTTTTGAAATAATTCCTAAAGTTTTTAAACAATTACTCAAGTTTTTAAACAATTCCTTAGGTTTTTAAACAATTTCTCAAGTTTTTTATTTTTAATTTGTGAAGCTTTTAAATAATTTCTCAAATTTTAAAATAATTCCTCAAGTTTTTAAATAAATATTACGATTTAAAAAAGAAAATCTTTTTCATGAAGCAGAATTACAGTGTTTTACACTTAATAATTTTCATTATTGTACAGGATGCAGGAATGGAGGAAATAGTGTTGACTATTTCGAAAATTTTACTGCTGTAAGCTGTACCTGAGCCTTAAAAAATTTTTAAAGTCTTGCAGGTATAGGCAGCAGCCAAGGGCTCTGGTGGATTGTACTTGGACTATGCGACAGTCCCTGTGCAATCCATTGGGGTTCTCAGCTATCGTCTATACCTGTTGGACTTAAAAATTTTTTTTTTCTGTTTTCCTGGTGTAGGCAACAATGGAGAACCCTGGTGGGCTGTATGTGGACTATCCGGAAGTCCATGTACAGTCCACCAGGGTTTTCTGCTGTTGTCTACATCTTCCTTCCCATGTTTGCAGGATGTAGGCAACAGTGGAGAGCTATGGTGGGTTGTATGTGGACTATCCGGAAGTCCATGTACAGTCCACCAGGGTTTTCTGCTGTTGTCTACATCTTCCTTCCCATGTTTGCAGGATGTAGGCAACAGTGGAGAGCTATGGTGGGTTGTATGTGGACTATCCGGAAGTTCGTGTACAGTCCATCAGTGTTCTCTGCTGTTGTCTACGTCTGTGCATGTATATACAGAGTGTTTGAGGAGGAATAGTAAATATTTTAGGGGGTGATAGTATGGACTGCTCTGAGTAAAAATGTTGATATAAACATGTGTCCAATTTTGATTGTGTACAGAGGTACAGCTGTTCGAATGCAATCCAAGAAGGTGTTAAGCAAAGGAAAATGATCACGTTCAATGCACTTTCTTTTCGTGTGTTGCTACTCCAGCTGCTATGGACTTATTTATCAATAATAATTTTTGTTTCGAAGCTCAAGTTACCAAGTAATGCTTTCATTTACATAATTGAAAATTTTCAACTGTGATTGTGATTTGTTGGTCAATTCTACTGTATCGTTTAGGCATACCGCATGTATTTACAAATGCTGTTTATGCCAGTATGGTATATTTTGTGTATGGGTTTCCATTACACAATATATTCCATATTGGCATACTCATCATTTGTAAATACGTGTGGCATGCTTAAAGGATACTTTAGAATTGTGCAAGCAATCACAATCACAGATGAAAATTTTGAATTATGTAAATTAAAGCATTACTTGATAACTTGGCCTTCGAAACAAAAATGATAATTGATAAATAAGTCCATAGCAGCTGGAGTAGCAACACACGAAACGAAAGTGCATTGAACGTGATCATTTTTCTTTGATTAAGATCATCTTGGGTTACATTTTAACAGCTGTACCTCTGTATCCAATCAAAATTGGACACATGTTTATATCAACTTTTTTACTCAGAGCAGTCCTACTATCACCTTCTAAAATATTTACTATTTCTTCTCAAATATTCTGTATATACAAAAAAATTTCCCTCGCCAAATTATTAGACGCACGTTTATTTTGTAACATAACACATATATTATTGAAATAGCACAAGTTAAAACATTTTGAAAGCAAGAGAAACATTTTAAAAATAATATTTGTTAAAAATATTTTAAAAATAATTATTTTGAAAGGATAATTTGAAAATAACATAAATATTTTTGAAATAACATGTTTAAAAAGATGTTTTTAAAATAATAGTTGTGAAAAAATCGTTTTAGAGCTTGAAAAATACTTTTAAAATATTAATTTTTAAAAAGTATTTTAAAAATAATTGTTTAGAAGTGTTAGTTTTTGAAAAAAAAACATGCATATTTTTGAAATGAGATTGACAAAAACAATTTTTTGTTTATAATTTTTGTCAAATGATTTTTTAAAGTGTAGAGAAATGTTTTTAAAAATAATTTGTATGAAAAAATATTTGTAAACTTTGAAAAATATTTTTTAAATTATATTTTTACAAAATATTTGTTAAATAATTTATTTTCAAATGATATTTTTTTAAGTATTATTTGAAATAAATTATTTAAACAGTATTTTGTAAAAATATTGTTTTTTTATATATTTTTCAAAGTTTAAACATATTTTTTTTCATACAAATTATGTTTACAAACATTTCTCTACACTTTAAAAATATCATTTGACAAAAATTATTTAAAAAAATTGTTTTTTTTTTCAATCTCATTTCAAAAATATGCATGTTTTTTTTCAAAAACTAACACTTCTAAACAATTAATTTTAAAATATCTTTTAAAAAATATTATTTTAAAAGTATTTTTCAAGCTCTAAAACGATTTTTTCACAACTATTATTTGAAAAACATCTTTTTAAACATGTTATTTCAAAAATATTTATGTTATTTTCAAATTATCCTTTCAAAATAATTATTTTTAAAATATTTTTAACAAATATTATTTTTAAAATGTTTCTCTTGCTTTCAAAATGTTTTAACTTGTGCTATTTCAATAATATATGTGTTATGTTACAAAATAAACGTGCGTCTAATAATTTGGCGAGGGAAATTTTTTTTTCAAAAGTTTCTGGCGCTTGTACTGTACTGATGACGTCAGATATCTAGGTTCCGTTTGTATGGGCATAAGTGGCGACCTCAAGTGGAGAGAAAAGGAACTTTTTAGTTCCTTTTCTCTCCATTTGAGGTCGCCACTTCTGCCTATATAAACGGGACCTAGATATCTGACGTCATCAGTACAGTACAAGCGCTAGGACTTATATAATATATAAAGGGGGTATAAAAGCTGGACAACTCGCTTATATATTAAGTTTTTTGGCGGGAAAAAACTTTTTTTGGAACCAGGTAACAGGAAGTGGGCAAATTCAAATTTTTTTCTAGAAAAACAAGACATATAGGGTGCAACATATGATTTATTGAAGGAAAAACAAAGAACTTAATATACAAAGATATGCACAAGAAAATATATACAACAAATAATACATCAAACAACTTAGAAAAAAAAATTACACATATTATACATGACCCAACACGCAAAATAAAGATATACACACGTGGAAACAATATATACCAAGGAAATAACGCAGAAAACAATTGCACAACATTTTTATTATTAAACCAACAAAATACACTATTCTATACATGAAATAAACCTGTAAAGAAAAGACAACTTATATCTTTATTTTGCGTGTCATTTTCGTCAATATTAAGCGGAAAAACAAAGTTCTAATGCGATCTATACGTAATTTGCGCAAACACGCCCTCTACTCTGCCGGGTAATACACAATACCACATTCACTCGTGTAATAGACGCAATTTATCTCGATTCAATGTCTACAATGCTAATTACACAATTATCTAACATAATCACAACTAGTTTCGACGTCGCAAACGCTACTACTATTGAAAATGACTAAAGTGCAACACCTGCCACCCGATTTCCGTCAATTTCTGCAAATTTAACAATTTTGAACCTCAAATTTGCATAGTAACACACTTTTTACGGTTCATTTTCAAGCAAAACAATAATTACAGACAGCAAACAACACGACAATCGACATTAATCAATAGATTAATCAGTACTGCTAACATTACGCGCCGACAGCGTCTATTACGTGAGTAAATATGGTGTCACAAAACAATACATACAATTCTCGTAATAACTGCTATTGCAGCTGTCATTTCAAAATACATAGTTACACACACACACAACAATAAATCATAAATCTTTCCTCCTACACAATGAAATGTTTCTACAATCTCAAAGAAAATGGCACTCAACAACGAATGTAAGCAAATGTGACTAACGCTTGAAAGCATTCATCGAAAGCTACAGAAATTAACCCTGTCTCTAGCAAACCAAGTCGAAATATGATAGAATCCTTGAAAAATATAAACCGATCGACAAAACTCAAGAAAACGAATTAAATACTCCTCAATCACAAGACAAAACACGTTCATTCCGAAATATATGGACAAAAGCAAAAAGAAAACCTCAGTACAACGAATTAAACCCTCACAATCAACAGAAAAGACGCTGAATCAAAAATATCAACTCATCAAGATAAATCAACAAAAACTTCAATAAAACCAATTAATCCCTAAAAGTAGGGCCACAAATACACGAGATATATACCCTGACCACAACAGGAATGATGTTGATTTAAAAACATAACCTCAAATTATTCTCTGAAAGCAGAACACGAGACATAACAGAAACGAAGTTCATTCATAAATATATACATATCAATAAAAATGAACGGTAAACTGAAAAAAACCAAAGTAGGGCCACAAATACACAAGATATACAACCTCACAACAGAAAAGACCAATCAGAAGTATAAACTCATCGACAAAAGCTCAATAAAACGAATTAATCTCACAAAGTAGAAGCAGAAGTACACCCCCATCTCAACACAAACGACACCAAATGGAAAACAAACCCATCGAGAATAGTACAGAGAAAACTGACTAAAACGATTGTATCTAACAAAGTAGTGATAGAAATACACAAGATACCCACAACAGAAAACACGTTCATTCGGAAATATAAACCCAAGGGGAAAATCAAAAACAAAACTGAGTAGAACAAATTAATCTTAAAAACAAGTGCCCGAAATATACCCTGACCACAACAGGAAAGACAATGAGTGAAAAATATAACCTCATCGACAAAAGCCAACAAAAAAAACCGACTAAAACAAATTAATCTCACAAAGTAGGGGCATAAATACACAATATACACACACCAATCACAACAGACAAGACTTTGACTAAAAAATATCAACCCACCAACGGAAACAAACAGTAAACTCAGTAAAACGAATTAATGTCACAAAGTACAACAAGAAATAGACAAGATATATACCCCAATCACAAAAGAAAAGACGTTGATTCAGAAATACAAGCCCATGGACAAAAGCAAAAAAACGTAGCACCATAAACGCACTACTAAAACATCCAACAACAAAACCAAAGGGAAAACTGAGTAAAACGAAATAATCTCACAAAGTAGTCACAAATATTCAAAATAACCATCCCAATCACAGCAGAAAAGACGTTAATTAAAAAATATAAACCCACAGAAAACTGCGCAAAACTAATTAATCTAACAAAACAACAGCAAACACGTTGATCGAAAAATACAACCTCATTTACCAAAAAAAAAAAAAACAAAACGAGACATACACCCCAATCATAACTAAAACGACATTCATTGAAAAATATATACGTAACAACAAAAACAAACTGTAAACCGAGTAAAACCAAAATCGCATAAAGTAGGGGCAGAACACAAAACAACGACATCGATTGAAAAACAAACAAAAACAAAGAGGAGACCAACTAAAGCGAATTTATCTAACAAAGGACAGAAATACAAACCAATCGAAAAAAATTAAAAAAACAAATAAAAAGTAAAACGAAATATAAAAACTACGAACAGATATATAACCCAATCACAACATAAAAGACGCTCATTCGGAAATGTAAACCCCTGGACAAAAGCAAAAAGAAAACTGAGTAAAACAAATTAATCTCAAAAAGTAGGGCCAAAAATACACAAGATATACACCCTGTCATCAACAGAAAAGACGCTGAATTAAAAATATAAACTCACCAAGGAAAGCCAACAGAAATTTCAATAAACCAAAGTAATCCCAATAAGGACTAACCACAACACAAACGACAATGATTCAAAAATATTAACTCAACAACAAAAGCAAAGACAAAACTGATTCGAACGAATTCATCTAGCAAAGTTGGGACACAAATACATTACATATACACCCTGACAGCACCAAAGAAATTAATTAAAAAATATAAACCATCAAAAAAAGTCAATGCAAAACTAATTAATCTAATAAAGTAGGGGCACAAGTACTCTAGATATACACTCTGATTACAACAGACATGATGTCGATTCAAAAATATTAACCCATCAACAAAAAAAAGGGGGGGGGGAGAAAACTCACGAAAACGAATTAATCTCAAAAAAGTAGACCCACAAATATACAATACAAACGACGCTCATTGTAAAATATAAACCCATGGCAAACAGAAAACTGGGTAAAACGAATTTATCTCAAAATGTTGGAACACAAATACAAAAATATCACCTCTCCACAAAAGCCAACAGAAAGCTCCACAAGATATACATCCTGATCACAACACAAAAGACGTTGATTCAGAAATACAAACCCATTAACAAAACCAAACAGAAAATTCAATAAAACACATTAAGACAGAAATACACCCTGACCACGACAGAAACAACATCGATTCAAAGGTATAAACCCATGGCAAACAGAAGACTGAGTACAACGAATTTATTTTCAAATGTAAGAGCAGAAATACACTAAACTATTCACCCTGACCACATCTGAAAAAACATTTCATTCTAAAATATCAACCCATCCAAAGAAAGCCGACAGACAACTGAGGAAAACTAATTTATCTAACCATGGAGGCACTCAAATACTCTGATCACAACTGACACAACATTGATTCAAAAATATTAACTCATTGACAAAAACAAACAGAAAGCCAACTAAAACAAACTAATCTAACACAAATACACTACAGTGAGACCACAAAGTCCCATTACCCCATACGTAAATTTAAGTTACTTTCTTTCTGTTTCAGATCATATGAACTAAACGATGGCTGATACATCTAATTACACCATTGAGCAACGTGTTACTGCAAGTCGTTGAGTCCATGCAAGAAATCAAAGAGGATAGAGTTGCACACTCACTTTCTGCACCATTTTAACACGATCCTCCTCCGAAACAAACAATTTTCAGGTGGGAACACAATCTCTTCTCCACAGGTGATGTAAAGGACAAGAAAACAAGTGGCAGACTACTATAAACAATTGCCATTCATTTTGTTTCTTTATAATAGGGGTAATACAATGTTGAGTCCTCACTCTAGATATACACCCTGATCACAACTCAAATAATGTCCACTGAAAAATATAAACCCACTCACAAAACTGACTAAAACAAATTCATCTAACAGAGTACAGACACAAATACACTAGACGTACACCCTCATTACAACTCTAACAATGTCCATCGAAAAATATAAACCCACCAACAAAACTGACTAAAACAAATTCATCTAACAAATACACTAGATATACACCCAGATCACAACTCAAACAAGGTCCGTTGAAAAACATAAACCCACCAACAAAACTGACTCATACCAATTCATGTAACAAAGTACAGACACAAATACACTAGATATACACCCAGATCACAACTCAAACAAGGTCCATTGAAAAATATAAACCCACCGACAAAACTGACTACAACTAATTCATCTAACAAAGTACAGACACAAATACACTAGATATACACCCAGATCACAACTCAAACAAGGTCCATTGAAAAATATAAACCCACCGACAAAACTGACTACAACTAATTCATCTAACAAAGTACAGACACAAATACACTAGATATACACCCAGATCACAACTCAAACAAGGTCCATTGAAAAATATAAACCCACCGACAAAACTGACTACAACTAATTCATCTAACAAAGTACAGACACAAATACACTAGACATACACCTTGACTCTACAAAGGCTAACAGAAAACTGAATAAAACAAATTAATCTCAAAAAGTTGGGAAAGAAAGATAATCTATACACCCCAATCACAACTGATAAGACATTCATTGAAAAAGGAAACTCAACAAAAGCCAGAAAAAAAAAAAAAATTAAAACAAAAGTGGGGGGGGGGGGCACCAAACACAAGATTTGCACTCCAATCACAACAGAAACTTACTGACAACAACGAATTAATCACAAAAAGCAGCAGCAGCAGCAGCAGCAGAGAACAATACCTAACAATCTAGAATGAACACAACAACCCAAGAAGATGTACATCTAACAAGAACAACCAACTATACCTAAAACTCCTATCTCCGTCAATGTCAATCATGAGAAATGGCCAACAAAAATACATATGCCAAACAGACAGTAAGCGCACACTACATATAATTGTATGTACCTAATTGTTACAATTCATTGTTGTGTGTGTATCTACATAGCTTAACACAATACCTAATTGTTACAATTTATTGTTGTGTGTGTATCTAGCTTAACACAATAGCAAATCATCACATTTACTCACAATATAGACGCACTTTTCCCCGTAACCTTTCCATCAAAAAACATATCCCAGTCAATAATCACAGCTCATTTCCACATCAGACATTCCAGTAATATTCTGCAACTTCTCCAACTGTAACTCATTTCACTTTGCAATCTGCCATTCAACTTGCATATTTACACTTACCAGGTTTCATTATAAAGTAACTGTTTTTTTGCTTCTTTTTCATTATAAGTGTAATTACACTTAACAATTCAATCACACTTGTCATTATCACTTTTTCGGATGTGACCCAGTTATATTTCAATATGATATTGGTAAGCTATTTTCAAGAATATTCATATACACGTATTGCAATACTATTATTCAATCTTTGTCAATTTATGTAATTTTTCCTTGCAACAATAAAAAAAAATTAAATAAATAAACTTTCCAAACTCACCTATCTTAAATGATCAAATTTTTCCTTTCACAAATTTCACATGACAAGTGCATCCAATAATACCACATGTAGCAACTCAAAATGTAATCCATACATTATCCACTCGCGTCTATAATGTGAGTATATACAGTAAAGTATCAACTCAAATACAATGTAACACAACAATATGAGAAATAATCATTAGCAGTGTCATTTCTTTATAATCACTTAATTCATGAAAAGACTTTCATTTCAGTTCATATTTCCTACAACACAAGTAATTTCGTGCATATTTCGCATCCTCACCCAAATTAACAAATAATTATTCACACTAACATTTCATTCTTCCCACCATTAAGTAAATAAACTCATAATTCAATCTCATTTTACACAAATGAGGAGACTACATTGCCTTCTACATCAGCAGGAAAGATAAATTATCATTCTCTGCTTGCACTACTCCCCATCATTGTCACACACCACACATACAGTGTGATCTTTTAGTCCCTCCACAGTACTGCAGGTAGAATAGCGGTCAAGCACCCAAAAAGCAGAGTGTAAGACAGAGTTGAAATACGATGAAAGAGTAATGGAACAGAGAAAAATTCTCTCCGGCGCCGAGATTTGAACCCGGGTTTTCAGCTCTACGTGCTGATGCTTTATCCACTAAGCCACACCAGATTCCACCCCGGCGTCAGAAGAATCGTCTCAGTTTTAAGTTCCAACTCTTGGGTTCCCTCTAGTGGCCGCCCTCTGCACTACGTCATAGATATCTATGAACCTAGAACCAAAGTCCACACATGTGCTGAGGTGCACTCGTAATGAGTGACTAGTTGGCCGGGATCCGACGGAATAAGCGCCGTCTTAAATCACAAAGTGATTTATGCATTTCATATATATTATTTTAATGTACCGAAGCACATATGATATTTCCATTACTCTTTCATCGTATGATGACGCAGAATATCTGCATGGAAATATCATATGTGCTTCAGTACATTAAAATAATATACAGAGTTGAAATGTTCACAATACAACATGTTTTTCTAGTGGAGAATATATTTACAGAAAGCGGGCAATACACAGCAAAAGTTGAACAACAATTTTTAAAGCAGTTTCCAAACTCCAAATTACCATATCGGGAACCTATCTACAATTTCATAAATAAGTTTCGTGTCACCAGTTCTGTACAAGAGGAGTGGCAGGCCCCCTGTGTTAACAGATAATAAGCAAAATTTCAGTCCAACAAAATCATTGAAGAAACAACAACTTCATTTGTGTCCTTACAAAGTCATGATGGTGCAAGAATTAAAACCTGTCGACCATGAGAAACGTATTCATTATTGCAAACAGTTCCACACAATGATATTCAATTGTTGGATGAAGCCTGGTTTCACCTGTCGGGTTACATTAATTCCCAAAATACCACAATTTTGAACGAATTGCATCTAGAGAAAATAGATGTGTGGTGTGCCATATCCCCATCAATTCTCAAGTTTACTGTTCCAATATTGTTCCCTTTTATTCGACAGTTAAACAACAGGTTAATGCTACAGCTCACACATCACTACATTTCTTAAGACACTTTCACAGAGACGATAATTTTTCAACAACTAAGGTCTCCAAAATCCCCTCATTTAACTCACCCAATTATTTCTTTTCGTGTGTTGCAAAGTCGATAGTATATCAAGACAACCCTAAAGCAATTCACCTAAAATTGACACTAACAAATTATAGAAATTCAGTCACAAAACAAATTTTAATTAATGTGTTTCATAATAAAATAAAATGTGTCAATGTATGCCTTCAAAAGAACGTACAACATTTTCAGCATCTTATTTAAATGGGTAAGTTCATTTATGATTATTATTATCTGGTTGCTTCTCATTATTTATTGATACCATATTTGCTTTTCTCTCTCTTTACAGTTTCCTCTATATTCATTAATTCATTCCCACCACTCTGCCACTGTCCCAATATCAAGACTTTTCAACTCATTACTGAAGGGTTCATTCCACTGAATGCTAACACGCCTACATATAACCAGGACTACCACTACATTCCTCACATCTAGTGGGTTCTCACTTATTCCATTACTGTGGAGCGACTTAAACATCAGACTGTACTATGTTATGCTCAACAATGAAATATGTAGACATGTGCATTTAACTTTAATTCTCTACAAAACCCGTCTTATTCAAAATATCGTAATTATCAATTTTTCCAACTTTCACTAAGACATTTCCCGGATTACATTCAATTTCCAACACACTTCGCGCATATCATTCATTAATGCCAATAAATCACACTGCCAATAATCATTTACAATCACAAAGACACACCATGATTACACATTAAACAAAATTCACTGCCTCTGCAGAAGCACTCAGTTGCATCTAACTCCTCACATTTCTCATGTACACAATACAATTCATTTCATGTGTTTCACAAACCATTTCATTTTCCACTACACTATGCCAGCTGATATACGTTCTCGAAAAAATCTCTTGGAAACCAGCTCTGATACAAGTTTCCTGCTCCTACTCCCATTGTATTATCACTAAAGATCACAAAAAATATTACAAATTTCCCAAAGTTGCTATATTCAAAACAGCAGCAATTTCAATTTCCAATATTTTTTACAAAGAAGAAAAACCTGTGACATACCATTATGCTCCAACCAGTCTATTAGTATATCATACAGAATAAGTCACCAAGTTTGACTCTACTTTCAGAATCAGTGCTACAGTCATTTTGACCACAAAAATATTTCAGAACAAAGCTACAAATCACCTGGGGCAAACCAAGGATAGCCAACACACAAGAGAGAGGCACAATAGGAACGAGGGATTGAAAAATGCATCAAATACGTAACACATACAAGGAAGATCACTACCAGGAGAGAGTCAAGATTTAATTGACCAAAAAGATGTACATGATATAAAAGAACAAGGCGAGCCAATATACTTACACAAGGCATGACAGCAATAGAAAATTAAATGCTACTATTAATACCTATATAGCAACAAACACAAAGATAAAAATACGTCAGAAATAAAAAGCAATCAGGACTAATACTATATAGTAACACTGTACCAATGAATACTGATAAATATAAGTAAAAGTGGAAGAAAGATCACAAAGAAAATGTGAAAATTGTACAACTGCAAGTAGTAAATCATAAATATTACGTAATAGGTCAAATGGTTCTGATAGATAAAGCAGCATGCAGTCAAGAGTGACAGGGAAAATAAAAGGCGCCTACAAAGTAATCAATAGTGGTAACTACAAATTTTACATCAAGTTGTAAACGATGCACAAAAAAACTGCATGCTTATGGAGTAAACAGGGCCATGGAAAAAAGTAGGATACAATCAATAATTAAACAACAGAAAGAGGTAGACGCTACTACAGATGGCATTTAGAAACAGCAAATATTAATATCATTGCATAAATAGCGAGTAATGAAAAGAATCTACAAAGAGTATGATGGATACTCATGGTGTTAAATCTCACCACAATCAACTGGCATATAGTAAATAGA